>NC_089814.1:5606645-5616645 GCF_029633855.1 Hoplias malabaricus
AAAAAGCAATGTATAGCCCTTAGCCTCCTTCCAGCAGAGTGTGGAGTAACGGTCCTAGGGTACAGTAACTATGTATGGCGCACTGCAGCATGTTTTGGGGCCTCATTTATAGTGGATTAGATTTGAAAAACAGGAACTTTCTGGAGCCCCTGAGAAGACCCCTGGGTCAGCAGCATGGACCCTCAGAGCCCCAGAGTCTCATAAACATAAAGGAGAGAGTAAGAATGAATAAAGGATGAGGGGAGCTCTACATGTATTTTTAACGCTGGCCTGTGTGAAGCGAGCAGGACTGTGTGATGGGCTGTGTGAAAGCACACGGGGCAAAGGGAGGGGATGGACACCGGGTTATTGTTTGTTTTCATGGTGCAGTGTGACAGGGCATATGCTGCACTGGGAGGGGAAAAAGTGCCCACTCCTGGGAGCGGACAGCAGAATCTGAAATGTCAACTGATCTTCTTCCCTTGGATTCGAGACTGATCTCACACAAAGAATATCAGCTGCTGTTAAAGGGCCCATATCATGGAGAAATTAGTTTTTCCGATATACCGTATGTAAACACTGTTTTAAAGCATACCACACACTCCCAAAGTGGTCTAAGTTTTGAAATCTGGAGTTTGGAAAAATGGTCAGAATGGGCTTTAATTAAGGCGTGATATAAGGGAGCAAATGCACATGAGGACACAGTAAGAACAAGAAATCTGTTTAATTTGTAGGAATAGAGAAATAAGGAAAAGAAAATGATGACTGTAAGTGCACTAGATTAAATTAGATTAGATTAGATTCAAAGGCTTTAAATTTTAGAGTGAGAAAACTAGGGATGCGCCGATCCGATATTCGGTATTGGTCCGATTCTGGCCTAAATTGCTGGATCGGATATCAGAAAGGAACAAAACATACAATCCGACCCATATTTTTGGGGTGAAATTTGCAAAATGCCGTAAGCCAATGCAGCACTTTCTCATAGGACCCAGCACTTTCTCAAAGGACCCAGCACTTTCTCATAGGACCCAGCACTTTCTCATAGGACCCAGCACTTTCTCATAGAACCCAGCACTTTCTCAAAGAACCCAGCACTTTCTCACAGGACCCAGCACTTTCTCACAGGACCCAGCACTTTCTCACAGGACCCAGCACTTTCTCATAGGACCCAGCACTTTCTCATAGAACCCAGGACTTTCTCACAGGACCCAGCACTTTCTCATAGGACCCAGCACTTTCTCGTAGGATCCAGCACTTTCTCATAGGACCCAGCACTTTCTCAAAGGACCCAGCACTTTCTCATAGGACCTAGCACTTTATCAAAGAACCCAGCACTTTCTCATAGGACCCAGCACTTTCTCAAAGGACCCAGCACTTTCTCAAAGGACCCAGCACTTTCGCGTAGGACCCAGCACTTTCTCGTAGGACCCAGCACTTTCTCACAGGACCCAGCACTTTCTCATAGGACCGGCAGGCATCACGCGATAGAGCGATTGTTTTGAGAGGCCTGTAAACATGTCAGCAGTGTGGAGTTACTTCACAGTCAACGAAGAAAACAGCAAGACTGTCTCATGAGGTGGTAGCAGTGTTGGGAACTTTAACACCACGAACATGACACGAAAGGAGTACACGGAATTTATCAAGGCTTCGAATGCCAAAAAGAAAATGGTTTCGCATCAACAAACGCTGCTGGAAAACATTTTTTTCAAAGCAATTATTTTGTCCAAAAATCGGATTAGTATCGGTATCGGCAGATACCCAAATGTAAAATATCGGTATCGGACCTAAAAAAGTGGTATCGTGCCATCCCTAGAAAAAACGGTCAAACCATGACAGTAAAAGACTGTAAAAATACAGTGAAATACCTACACACTGGGACTCACGGGAGAACTCCCATCATGGCAGTGACTCCCACTTCTCTGTGTTTTTCAGAGTTCATTCAGGGTTTTTCCACTGTGTTGCGTTGGGGGGACTAGTTTGTGTCTTTGTGTGTATGTTTGAGTGCTTGAGTGTGGCATCCCGAGAATCTCATCACACACCAAGCCCAAATACATCCTGCTTCCTCACTCCTTTCAGCACTATGCCTCTTAAGGGCTGTCTAAACAGTGCTTATTTGCAGTATGGCCGTGTCTCAACGTCTGTCCTTTTGTATGTCACATTATTTTCATTGTAGATTTGTGGTAAAACTATATTTCATTCTACGGTAAAAAGTTGTATTTACGTAGTGAAGTGTGGAATCAATTTTAGTGTGTATATTTTGTTCATGGGAAGGTAAATAAAAACGTTATTGACTATAAAATTAAGTGAAAAACATACATTGTAACTGTGTATTTACTGTGAATTTGACCGTTTTTTAATTTATTTTTACTTCAATTAGGTTCAGCACAGTGTCCTTGGGCTTTAACGTTATTAAAATCATAAGGCTAAGCTAAACGTACCCGTCATAAACGTAAAATTAAATGGCATGCAAAACCTTACATACGGATCCTTAAACTCTTTTTGCACATCAGGTTCTTAGCACATTCCAACAGCTGAGAGAAGACCGTTCTCATTAAATATCTCCAGGAAAGCTCTGCACATGCATTAGCTGCGCTATCACCGAGGGTGTGATGAAGATGTTTGGCGTCGGGCCGGTTTATTTCTGAGCTGAGCTTTTAGTTGGGCTGCCACTGGCAGTCTGGAGGACAGCCCACAGGGAAGAGACTCATTGCCCTGCACTGCTCCCTTCCCTCTGAGTCATAACCTTTTTTTCTCATGCTCATGTATATAACAGAACTAAAAAATGATGTATCCTTGAGCTCTAGTCAAATCCCTAAACAAAAATCCCTCAATTTCCATTGTTCACACAGAAAAATTACACAAGCACCACATCAGACGAAAAGGGTTGGAAACGGTCCTCTGAGGACTTTCGGGGCCTAGAGTTAATGTTATTAAGTTGGGTCAAGCAGCACCTAATTGGCCACAGGGGGTGGCCACAGTGTAGGCTCAACATCCAGTGACTAACCTTTGACTCTCTGATTGCCTCTGAGGACCCTCAGGGCTGGTCAGGCCTGCTGCTGGACAGAGCTGCAATTCTAGTCCACGGCAAGGACCCCAGGCTAACGAGGGGATGATGGAGACTCTGGTCAGCTGGAGCAGTGGACCCGATAATAAAGGAGAGCAGCCGTCCCTAACGACAACAACGGCCTCATCCTCTCCTCCATCTGAAATTCAACTGAACAATACAGTAGATAACCCAGTTACATGACTTAAGGGTTATTAGATTACATGAATAAATGAATGATATTTACATCTCTACCTCATTTTTCTAGACCCCCAAAACACTCTGCCATCTTTGGAACGTTAGACAGTCGCCTCAACTACCACAAACTGGCAGGATCCGCCTGGTCAATGAGAGAACGGCCAGTCCACCCCAGTACAGTCACCACGTCAACAGAGACTGAGCTGGTTTACTGGAGATAATGTCTGGAAATACTTACTTTTCTCTGAACTAAACCCAACTGATTCCATCCCTTTAATTATTTCCAAGAAAGTGATGGCCCACTGAAGGAAGGTTTCCTACAATCCACACCAGACCAGCTGCGGTCACCAACCTTGGACCACTCACCTACCTGCCATCGTCAACGACACTGAAGGACCATCAGCACTATTCTCATTGCCATAAACCCTCATTACGTCCGCCATTAAACTGACCGATGAACTGCTGACACTGTTAACTTCTCACAGTAGTTTGATCAGAGGAGGATGGGTTCTTCCAGGGTTTATACTGAGTTTTCTCTTGCCTTTGTCACCTTTGGCTTGCTCACATGGGGCTTCTTGGTTTGCAGGTGTTCAGGGTGGCGGTGGGTCCTGAGCCTAAGCTGCAACATCAGTTTGGTAAAAGTGTTATAAAAATAAAAAATGAGTTGATTTGATCCACACAAACTTCAGGGAGAGCGCCCCCATGTTGCCCAAGTGCAGGACCTGGCTTTCATTCATTCATTCATTCATTATCTGTAAGCACTTATCCAGTTCAGGGTCGCGGTGGGTCCAGAGCCTACCTGGAATCATTGGGCGCAAGGCGGGGAATACACCCTGGAGGGGGCGCCAGTCCTTCATAGGGTGACACACACTCACACATTCACTCACACACTCACAATCCACCTACCAACGTGTGTTTTTGGACTGTGGGACATTAGGAACATCTGGAGTGCTCTGTTAGTTGTATACACAATCATTTTTTGGAGATCTTGGGGACTATTCGGTTTAATGTGAGTAAGTGAGTGAGCAAATGAGTGAATGTGTGAACGATTATGTGACTGAATAAATGAATGAATGAATGTGTGAGTGAACTACAACCCAGTTTCTTAAGTGCTTTGCCTGTGGCAGGTTTGTAATGTTATTTTCAGCATGCTTTAGCAGAGCTTTGGACATCATTAATGTGATTTACACCAATATCAGAGCAGGAAAATATTGTGATGGTGCATTTAATCTGCTCCCCCCCGAAACACAGTGTAAAAAAAGTGCAGTTTCAGCAGTGTACGAGCAAAAGCCTAAAGCTCTAGTTCTCGATGCAGCATCCCACGTTTCAGCATCAGAGCTGGTGCTAATATAAATATTTCCATACAGCAGAGAGATGAGGGAATTTACAGAAGACTGTCTGCCAGATCAGAGTACGCGAGGCAGTGAGGAGGCAGCAGCAGCAGCAGGATGCGCACGCTCCCGGCATCCACACAGAGGAATGAGCCTGGGCGCATTTGAAGTTGCTTGAGAGTGGCACGCGGAATAAAGACGGAGAAGGCTGATGCCTCGGAAGGCCCTGAGACGGCGGGGAGACAAAAGAGGGGCTTCAAACAGTTATCAATAAAATTGCCTTGCCAAGTGCAGCAGTTTAACCTCTTTAGTGCATGCTGCAGCTCCTAACAGGCTGTGACGTGTGCTTTGGGTGCAGTCTGCTTCACGCCTGTCTGCACAAAGCAGGCGGTGGCTTGATGGGTTCACGCGGCCCTCCGCGCACAGGTGAGCGTCCCTTTGGAGTCCCCACCGACTCCGGCACGAGACATGACATAAAACAAGGGCCCCTAGTGCAGCAGCGCTAGAAAAAAAGACCGAGATAAAACAGACACAGACTGAGATTCTGACTCCAGATGAGTTTCAGAAACCTGCTTCACAGCCCAGTGCAAACACTGGCTTAAAGTCATTTTAGGTGAGGCTTGGTATTTTTGCTCCTGGGCTTCCCCTACAGTTGCAGAGTGTAATTCGCATTTACAGCACTGTCCTGAAATCAAGCAGAAGTTTACATAGTGCAGTTTCCGCAGTGTTGAGCTTGGAGCAGCTATGACAGTGATCTAAAAGTAAAACAAATATATCCCAGGATACAATGTGTTGTTTTGCTCTCATTTTATCAGCTCCACTGACCATACAGAGGCACTTTGTAGTTCTACAATTACAGACTGTAGTCCATCTGTTGCTGTGCATACTTGGTTAGCACCCTCTCACCCTGTTCTTCAAAAGGTCAGGACCCCTACAGATCAACAACAGTACTATTTGGGTGGTGGAGCATTCTCAGTGCTGCACTGTGGTGTGTTAGTGTGTGTTGTGCTGGTACGAGTGGATCAGACACAGCAGTGCTGCTGGAGTAGTCCACCAATGGCCGACGTCATGATGAAAGACTGGAGGAGGACCAAACGATGAGCTACTGATGAGACTGGTGTGTCTAACTGAGCGGACAGGGATTCGACACAGTGTTTAAAACCTCCAGCAGCACTGCTGTGTCTGATCCACATGTACCACACAATAACCACCACATCAGCGTCACTGCGAATGATCCACCACCCAAATCACACCTGCTCTGTAGTGGTGCTATGGGGTCCTGACCATTAAAGAGCAGGGCGAAAGAGAGCTGAAGAAGTATGCAGAGCAACAGTTGAACGACAGTCTGAAGCTGTAGAACTAGTGGAGATGATGATATGGACGTTTACAACAACGTTGGTAATGGACTCCATTAATAACAACAATAACTGAAAGTACTGATTAATTAATTTATTTTATTCCGCTCTTTTATCCATTTGTGGATACAATAATATTCAGACATCTTCACATAGACGTCCAACACACACACACACACACACACACTCACTGAAAAAGGCTTAACATATAAATGGATGGATGGGCAGATAGACAGACAGACAGACAGAGAGAAGGAGACAGAAACAGTGTGTGTGTGTGTGTGTGTGTGTGCCAAGTTTCTGGCATTAGCATCAGAGCTGAAGTATGTGACACTGGCTCAGTACTGGCTATTCTCCACTGACCTGCTCCAGCCAGCAGTGAGTGTACAAACCCACTCTACACTGAGCCTGAATGGAGCAAAGCCCCCACAATACACACCCCTTTACACACACACACCTGACAAAATCTACAATGAACTATACATAATCAGCAATAACTCAAAGTGCTTAATATTTGATTTACTTTTACAGTAAATAAAAATAGAGATATAAACAAAGCACATAAAAATACCAACACCTACCAATTTAGTCCATATTGTAAATACTTATATTTAAAAATACTATGTTCCATATATTAGTACTTACCCATCATCTGTAAACACTGCTCACAGGACGTCTCAGTCCAGACACTGAGGGGTTTAAAAACTCCAGCAGCACTGCTGTGTCTGATCCACTCTACACCAGCACAACACACACTAACACACCACCACCACGTCAGTGTCACTGCAGCGCTGAGAATGATCCACCACCACATCACACCTGCTCTGTGGGGGTCCTGAAGGGGTCCTGGGCATTGAAGAACAGGGTAAAAGCGAGTCAATAAAGCATGCACAGCAACAGATGGCCTACAGTCTGTAATTGTAGAAAGACAAAGCGCTCCTGTATGGTCAGTGGAGCTGATGAATTAACAATGAATGTAGAAGGTGGATGTAATGCCATGACTGACTGGTTTACATGCATCTAAAACACTACGACTTCTATCTACAGATTTAAACATACGTATATAATGATTAAAGCAACAGTAAGTAGAAGTAGCACCAAAAGGGGCTCTACTCAGTGAAGCATCACAACATTTTAAGGTAAAACTCTACCTAGTGTCGCTTTAAAGCTTCGCCGTCTGTGAGGTCTGCACTTTCATTATGCATTCACCTCCTGAAGGATCCATTCGCGATGAGTTCGCGGCCCGATAAAGAGACAGAGTGAGATGAGTGAGAGACAATAGGCGAGGATCCGTCTCAGAGAAGAGACTGATTAGAGGCTGATAGTGCACAATTAAGCCAGTGAGCAGATGAGCTGATGGATTAGTGAACGGAGGAGGCACTAAAGCAGAAGCAGAACAGAGGGCTGGCGTGGAGCGATCTTTAACTGAGACGATGGCGAGACGGTGAAAGGGAAGCTTGAGTCACGCTGTCAGGAGAGGAGGCAGAGCAGAGGGGGTGAGAAAGATAGACCACGAGATATAAGAACTGCTGAAACACACACATACACCTTAACGCACGTCTTGCTGTGGGTCTTGGGTAATTGGTGTTATCTTAAGGAGCTGCGGAGGCCCTGGTGGGGGCTTTGGGGACTTTCTGCAGCTGAGAGAATGGAGCAGACATTCAGACTGAAACAAAGAACACAGAAAAGAGAATGGGCTCCAGTGACCTTGGCTACAGCTATCAAACACAACTCTGCAGGGTTACAGCACACACTCACTAACATGTAGCACTTACAGTGCCCACAACTTTACGTTGACAAGTTTGCCTCTGTATTATTCTTAACTCTTCCCAGTAGTTCATAACTGAGCTTAGGTTTTTCACTGTAGACTTCATGACCCCTGGATCCTATCACCACCGCTGTCAGTAGATAGATGAGGATGCGGGACAATACTACAGCGTCCGCACTTTACGTAAGAAATGAATCAAAGACAGAATGAGTATGGGTTAATTAACCCTTAACTCATCCACTTTACTTTCTTTCTTAGAAATTGATATGAGCTCAGTGAAGGTTTTAACATTACGTACAACACATTTCCCGCCTGGTGCCTTCTTCTTAACTACAGTTTTGGGATAAGATTTTGGTCATTCATTCATTATCTGTAACCCTTATCCAGTTCAGGGTCACGGTGGGTCCAGAGCCTACCTGGAATCATTGGGTGCAATGCAGGAAAACACCCTGGAGGGGGCGCCATTCCTTCACAGGGCAACACAAACACTCACACACTCACACCCACGGACACTTTTGAGTCTCCAATCCACCTACCAACGCATGTTTTTGGACCGTGGGAGGAAACTGGAGCACCCGGAGAAAACCCACACAGACACAGGGAGAACACACCACACTCCTCACAGACAGTCACCCAGAGGAAACCCACGCAGACACAGGGAGAACACACCACACTCCTCACAGACAGTCACCCAGAGGAAACCCACGCAGACACAGGGAGAACACACCACACTCCTCACAGACAGTCACCCAGAGGAAACCCACGCAGACACAGGGAGAACACACCACACTCCTCACAGACAGTCACCCGGAGCTGGACTTGAACCCACAAGTCCAGGTCCCAGGAGCTGTGTGACTGTGACACCTACCTGCTGCACTATGATTTTGTTTTACCATTATATAAATCTGGAAGTATATTTTTAAAACCCTTTAATGATGTCACGTGTTACCAGTTAGTGGTATAGCCCTTGAGGGTCATGTTTTCTCCCATTGTACACCTGAACATGTTCAAATACAGTCACTGCCCACATACTACTATGCGTCCTTTACGTTGCAATGGATAGTAAGCAATAACATCCAATAGAGGGCAGTTCGGAAACGTTTCTGACAACAAACATGGTGACACTAGAAGAGGTGCTGATACTTACTACAGAAGAGGAGGTGTAAAGTGTAATATTTCACTTATTTTACCAACGGTCATGTTTCGTTTGGACTTTCAGCTGCACTGCCCCCATCGTTTCTAGTGGCACTGCTCTCAGACTAAATGAAGACTATTTATCATAGAGATATAAATGACCCTTAATAATAATAGAATTCTCAAGCAGGCATCAGTCATGACTCAAAAAGTACCCGCCTGCGTAGTGGAGCTGGGGGTTAAACACAAGCAGGTTTAGAGAATGAAGGCCTTAGTCATCTGCCTCCGCTGCCCAATTTCTAGACACATCATTTCTCCTTCACAAGCCTGACTCGTTAACTTTAGCCACAAAGTATACCAGAGAGGCAGCAGTTCCGTTTCATACAGAGATTCCACTTATTTATTTATTTTATTTCCCCGCGATGGAGGAGAAACTTATTGTTTTTATATGAATTCTATTCCCCCAGCGTTCCGGCCAATAATGACTCGATATAGTGAGCGTGGTGCTATTTGCTCTGTTTTCCCTGTCTTACCCTCGCCGGTGATTGAGGCAGGCTATTTTCACACGTAGAGAGAGGTGCTTAAAACCAGGGAGGCCGACGTCTGTTTGATCAAAGTTTATGTGAAATTTCCCAGGGCCACCGGGGGAGCTGGTGTTTATGAACTGTAATAAAAAGAGTCATTTTGACGCTGCGACCTCAGCGCCGTGGTGGAGGGGGGGATTTGGTTATGTCTCTGTTTGCCAGAGAGAGGAGAAGAGCTGTCAGCCAATCAGAACGGGGGAAGAGCTCACCATTAACTCACTCTTCTCTCTACCTGTCCACACACACACACGGTTAATTCTCAGATAAGTGCTGATTTAATCCTAAAAGGCAGCACTCTGTATTCATAGTTGAGTATGTAAATGAGCAGGGAGACAATCTGGGAGGAGGAGAGGTCTCAGACACTTATTGAGTGCGCAGAATGATGCGATGATCAAAGTGACCTTTAGCAGGAATCCAATAATACTGACTTGTTTCCATCCTGAGCCAGTTCATCTGAAAGGTGGGCAGATAAAATTAAAATAATGACAAACTGAAGCAAAATCACTCAAGTGTTTGGACTGCTAATGATTCCCGTTTCAGAGCTCGTGCTTTATTACGCAGTAAAGAATCTCTTATGAGATCTGCCTTTAACAAGCACCTACACGTAG
>NC_089814.1:5621645-5663704 GCF_029633855.1 Hoplias malabaricus
TGGTTGTTAGGAAGTCCCATTTCCTCTGTGTATTTCAGCAATGTTTTATAATCGTTTTTTTCAGATGGTTCCAGGACTAGGCTTAATCCCTGTCTGGGAAACCACCCCAATGGGATTAGAGCAAGACGACTTCCTAACAGAAGAAAACATGTAATTAATGGACATTGAAATACATTTTGAAAAGTACTCTATGTGGAATGAAGTGTGTGTGGGGAGGAGAATGGCGGTACGTCTGGACTCTCACTACAGTAATAAGCCATGCTGGAGATTTACTGTACCCTTCCTGAGAGTAAATGTCAAGAGAAATCCATTCATCTCGCTGGATAACTTTAACCTTCTCCATTTTGTTAGTCAGAACCCACCTTATGGGCAAATATGTTACAAAGATGTGTTCTATTTCTCCATTTCTTTGGGAGGCTGAGTGGGCTAGCTGCTCTCGCACTCACACTCCTCTCTCCGCCACTCTCTGTCTTTTCCCCTCTCTCCCTCTCCCTCTCTGTCTCTTTCATAACGTGAGTGAGGAACAAGCCACGTTTGCCAGCTGCCCTTTTGCTTTGCCGTGCTGCGAAAGCATACATTTTAATGATGAGACCTTTTCTTTTAAATAACTCCACTACAGGAGGAAAATAAATTGCTGTTCAAGAGGAGATATTACTCTGGGCATTGTGGGATTGAAAGGGATTGGGAGGCGGAGGGGTTTGTGACCCATACATCACAGCCAACCTGTATAAATTAAGATATAAATAGCTTTATATGGAGCAGTTTTTATCTTGTGTGTGTGTGTGTGTGTGTGTGTGGCTGGGTTGGAAGTGTGTTGCAGTGGTGTGTATGAACCTGCCCCGTGTATGTGTGTGTGTGTAGAGAGAGAGTGTATATCCTTGCACTTGTATGTGTGTGTGACACAGAAAATCCCCTTGGAGTGTTGGGCAAACAGAAAGCAGGCCGTGTAAAGGCTGAGAAGGCCTAGCTTGGTTATTGTATACTCTTCCTGGGGATCTGAGTAAAGACCCCCCCAGCCCTGCACTGTAACCCAGGCCACAGTGCCATCACGGGCAGCCAGCATTAGCCAGAGCCCTGGCGCAGGCTCCAAAAGGAAATTAAAAGGGGATTACGGCCGCCCGGCACACTGAGGGCTTCACTGTGTCCGATTCTTATTTATTTCTCGTTTCTGTATGCCGGCTGAGGGGAGATTGAGGGGCTAGATGATGCCAGCTTTGCTCTCACCTTGTGCTGGATACTGCTTTTCACAAATATACGGTCAGGTCTGGAACTGTGTAAAGTGGAGCTGATTGGAGTTTTGTGTTTAACGTATGGTACTCATCATTCACGAGATGCTTACATGGCTTGCAGCGTAGTGTCTCCATACCGTGACATATTTGCCATCTACACACATCATTTATTTAGGCGCGGACAAGCAATATTTTTGTGTGAACCGTTCTAGTGGGTTATGCCCCAAACTGTACGCCATATTTGGTGCTTTTCCACTGCATGGGATCGGCTCGACTCGACTTGCCTTGGTTTTAGCCTGTCCCTCTTCCACTAGCGCTACTCCCCTGCAAAATGGAGCCAGTGACATTGCAAAACATGTGTTGTCTTTGTTATTGGGACGTGCCCCAGTTCTCAAAGATCAGTTTGGCTCTCGCTGGAGAGTTTACTCACCCACTGACCCAAGGAGTGTTTGAACCACTTCAAAACACCTCGAGGAAATGTTACGAGCTGCTGATGTTAATCGGATAAAAACAAACGTGAAAGGTACTGTAAATTCAGAGATGGCGGTTCCAGGGACCAGGTTCCGGATATGTCCAGTGGAAAAGCAAAAAGGCCGAGTCGAGTCACGTCTAGTAGGTTCCAGGCAGTGGATAAGCACCAAAAGTGTGGCATGAAATAACGCAGCAAAACGTTTGATGTCATTTAATATCTGGAATCAAGATATCACATTTTATCAACCCAGCCCAGCCCTACTCCCATCTCCTTTTCTGCCCTGTCACTGAAGACTGATTCAGACAGAAGCATCTCCTCTCAGAGCACGCTGTACAGTGTCAGCGCGTCAGAGACCATCACCGCCACATTAGCCGTGAAAGTAAGGATTTCATTCGAACAAGTTCCCCCCCCGACGTCTCCGACGGAGTGACAGTGACTGCAAATTTTGAACTGTAATACAGCAGATACCATGATTCGGATGTCATGATTGATGACAGAGTTGTATTCTATAGCTGTGACTGCTGGGACAAATCAGTCAGTGCCTCTGGTCTCTCTGCACTGCGCAGTCTAGGACCTTGGACAGTTCCTGTGAATCTGTAATAAATCAGCTGTGCTGAGGTATAAGTACAATGCAGTTTTCCCTTAGGGACCAATCCCCTTTTCCTGCACTCCCCCTGCATTTGGGATATTTGTGTGTGTGTGTGTGTGTGCATGCGCACAGTGGCGGTGTTATCAATTATCCAGAGCACAGTCTCACTCCGGTGCGGTGTTAAATTAAGTTGTCAGCGCTGTCTCTGCGATTTCCCCCTTCACAGAGGCAGACGCTGATGGGGCCTGACGGCCGCTCACTGGCTCTCCTCACTGGCTGCCGCAGCGCATCGCGCCTGCAATTCATCAGCGTAAAAAACCCAGCGCCCAGAGCCCAGCGCCCAGTCTGCTGGCCAAGCCTCCAGCGCCCATCCAACCAGCCAGCCGGCACCAGACCAGCACTGCCCACAGCAAGCCACAGCTACGCTATCTGGACTCGATGGCAAGAGGAGGGTCTGAATCACCTTCCAAAAAACCACCACAGCAAAGGAGGACTGCCCTTCTGCTGCACATATGCGTTTTTCTGGTGGGTACAGCACCGTGGATTACGCTACAGTTGGTAATAATGCTGTGTATCACACTGTATCATAGCAATAAAAGTCCTTGGACAAGACTCCTAACTCTATATGTGATTTCTGTAAACAGTGTGCCGGCAGAATGCAGGACTCTGGGATGCGACTGTTATTAAGAAACCTAGATCCATTAGTTAGTGAGCATACTAGATAACACAACATGCCTGAACCAGAAATGAGTTTCTTTTACACATACAGGCTCAGCCGAACAGAGGGAAGGCATCTCGATGTTGCTAACTTTAGCTAACTAGCTGTCTCCTTTAACTTCCGTCTGCCCTAGCCACGGCGCCCAGGGAGCAGTTGGGGGTTAGGTGTCTTGCTCAAGGGCACTTCAGTCATGACCTGCCGGTTCTGGGCATCGACAGCAACCTTCTGGTTACAAGTCCGGTTCCCTTAACAGCAGGCCACAATTAAACTGAACAGAATTTCTGTATTTTCTTCTGTGTGTTTAGAGCGTTTGGCACTTTGGGGACTTGAACCATGGAGAGAGAGAGATAAGAATGGAAGAAAGGGCGAGCGAAATATAGACGGAGAAGGATTTAGACAGGAGCTGTGTAGCTGGGGACACAATGTCGCCTCCCGATCCCAGCAGGGGAGGTCCATGTGAGGGCAGAGGAGACTCTGACAGCTACAGGCAAGGTGGATAGACAGGTATAGGTCACCCTCTTTTCTCTTCTCTCGCACACTGTCTCTCCTCTAATCCGAAACTCAGAGGAGAAGTCTAACCCAAGCCTGGGGAGGGTCACCGAAATAATGAGTAACTGTTAAACAGCAGGCCGCTAAGCTCTCCATGCTTAAGTATTTATTTGTGATGAATAGTAATGATGGCACACTTACAAAGCACTTGTTTAATATGGAATGGCCTGAGAGGTGGGTATCACTCCGAACCCTTAGCGCGGGGAGCGCCCCAAAGCGCGGCAAATTCAGTACGCCTCCCCTAGCCCTCCGCAACACGCTCTGTCCCCGTACAACCGTCCCTGCCCCAGCGCTAAATAAAACATTACACATCATTTTCACATATTAACCCACTTAATGAAAAAAACTCAATGATTTATTTGGCTCTGGCGTCCTCAGCTACCCAGCTGTCGGGGCCTGGCGCTAACCTAAATAATCGAATGATGTTCTTTTCATTCTCTGGGATTTGATTGGATAGCACATTAAAGGAGACGTTTTTATAACTTTCTTTCAAAGCAGCCGCATGGCTTAATCAAACCAGGCTTGGAAAACGAGTGCCACGGAGACCCGACGGGACCGCGGCAGTAAGTCTCTCTTAACAGAACGCAAATAAAAACCACAATTATTCGACTAAAACTACAATAGGGCCCCGGAAATGCGTTCATCTCTCGCCCAGAGATGGCAAAACACACCGCTCTAAGTCAAAGCCCTACTGCTGAGAACTCTCAGGATCAAAGGCCAAAGATTTGCTGGCTGAGGCACTGGGCCAATCAAACAGACACGATCTCCTGCTCTGAGTCTTGCTCTGCTGGGAAGACTTCACTCAAGCAGTGCTGATGTGAGGTCAGCTTTCCGGTTTCTCCAATAATAGCGCCATTTAGGATTACTTTGCTTGTCCTATTTAGCCGTGAGCTACTTCTAATGAATAGGAGCCAGTAGAATCATGAAGGAGATCCTTCAATTCAACACAACACAGTACGGATAATTAGTTATTATTTTGACCTTCAAATTACAGCTTCAAAGCTTCATCGCTGACCTGTTTTAGGGACGGTAGAGTTTCTGTCCTTGGTAATCCGGGCTCGGCACTGAAGAAACTGCACTATGTAATTCCTCACTGTCACCGCTGGAAAGAGAAGGTTATGCGTGTCAAAAGGATACAACAAACAGTTCTATGGTCAAACACTGACCTCTGATGAAGTTTCATGGACAAACCAGTGACCCCTCCCCCAACAGAGACAATTGTAAGATGGCCTCTTTACGGCAATCGAGGGCTTCAATGGGAGGGGACAAGGGGACGGCAGTTTGCGGTTTCTAATAAAAGGTCCAACGAATGGTAGGATGTACTTAATACAATGTATTCATTCATTCATTCGTTATCTGTAAGCACTTATCCAGTTCAGGGTCGCGGTGGGTCCAGAGCCTACCTGGAATCATTGGGCGCAAGGCAGGAATACACCCTGGAGGGGGCGCCAGTCCTTCACAGGGCAACACACACACACACATTCACTCACACCTACAGACACTTTGGAGTCGCCAATCCACCTACCAATGTGTGTTTTTGGACTGTGGGAGGAAACCGGACCACCCGGAGGAAACCCACGCAGACACAGGGAGAACACACCACACTCCTCACAGACAGTCACCCGGAGGAAACCCACACAGACACAGGGAGAACACACCACACTCCTCACAGACAGTCACCCGGAGCGGGAATCGAACCCACAACCTCCAGGTCCCTGGAGCTGTGTGACTGCGACACCACCTGCTGTGCCACTGTGCCACCCTTAATACAATGTAAAATATCTTATTTCTGCACTTGGCACAATATACACTTACAATTTGTGCAGCACCTTACATATGCAGCCTTCTGTCGCTATGTAGGACAAATAAAGTACTCAGTAAAGTCTCAGATCAGCAGGATTCTTAAAAACAACTCAGGTACCCAGCATCCCTCTTGCACTCCTCCAGCCCAGGACAAAAAGCTCCATGCCTAATGGGCCACTCAAATGCTCCTGAGCCATGTTTTAAGAGCTGCCACCTGGCCAAGAGAAAGAGAAAGCCCTGAGAATGCAGAGACACATGGAGAGGAGAGAGGAAACGCAGCACAGGGTTTAACGCTTCTGTTTGCCAGTGTTTCTTCCTTTCCCTCTCACCCTCTCTCTCTCTCTCTGCTTGTGTTCCGTGGGAGCGGGAGTGCTGTGCCATGTTGCAGTATGCCTGCACTGTGCCAAGGACGACAGGGCAGAATTAACCCCTGAGTGGAGCAGAGTTAAACCAGGCAGGAGCATTACTCTGGTGTACAGGCAGGATCAGAGCTTTAGCCTTGGACTACGCCTGACCTGCTCCTGGCCTTTCCTTACAGTCCTTCTTTAAAAATAACAGTCAAAATCAGCAAGGACGATCACAGTCGTGGTTAATGTCTGATCTGTGATTACTGACGTGATCCAGACCTTTAAAAATATCAAATAATTTAACGTCATATATTATCTCTAAGGGCGGCACGGTAGCACAGCAGGTAGTGTCGCAGTCACACAGCTCCAGGGACCTGGAGGTTGTGGGTTCGTTTCCTGCTCCGGGTGACTGTCTGTGAGGAGTGTGGTGTGTTCTCCCTGTGTCTGTGTGGGTTTCCTCTGGGTGACTGTCTGTGAGGAGTGTGGTGTGTTTTCCCTGTGTCTGCGTGGGTTTCCTCTGGGTGACTGTCTATGAGGAGCATGGTGTGTTCTCCCCGTGTCTGCGTGGGTTTCCTCTGGGTGACTGTCTGTGAGGAGTGTGGTGTGTTCTCTCTGTGTCTGCGTGGATTTCCTCCGGGTGACTGTCTGTGAGGAGTGTGGTGTGTTCTCCCTGTGTCTGCGTAGGTTTCCTCGAGGTGACTGTCTGTGAGGAGTGTGGTGTGTTCTCCCTGTGTCTGCGTGGGTTTCCTCCGGGTGACTGTCTGTGAGGAGTTCCAGGTAGGCTCTGGACCCACCGCGACAATGAATTGGATAAGCAGTTACAGATAATGAATGAATGAATAAATATTATCTCTAAATAAAGCTATGGGTCTTACACAATCTTCCTATTTTAAGTACCCTCAACTAGGTCAACATTTAGAGGCAGTATTCCTGTGAATTCATTAACTTCCTAACTCCTTATTTCTACAGACAGTTTATTATGTACATCTACCATATAGATGCAAAAAACAATCTAATAAGCCACACTATAGCATTGAAAGATTTGGGTTATGATTTCCACCAAGGTCAATGACCTTTAATAAACAGCTCAGATCTACCGTGTCCAGTCCGACCTTATCTGCAGCCTACAGTGTTCTGAGCTTTGAAAACAGGAACACGCTCTGTATAAGCATTTAGAGATTGAAGCTAGTCGATTAGAATCAGGTAGAACCAGGTGGGCTCCTGCTTGAGTGGAATGAAAACTTACAGCCACACCATTGAGGGGCTGAAGGGGTGGCCATTTAAAATACAAAGTAATATCTGAATGGCCAGAAAGGTTTCTGGAATGTGGGCATTAGTTTAGCGCTACCATAGAATTGGAATTCCACCAGGGTGCTAGCAGACATGGCAGTAGGACAGGTTTGAGTATGAAGGTTGATATTTATGGCCCAGACTGAAAGACTAGCTCCAGTAGTCACGGTGCATCACTGATCCCAGTACACTGTACACAGGTCACTATGCAGTAACATTAAACTGAACATTGAACTATTGATTATATACTCGATTAAAAAAATGGGGCAAGGTGCTGAGATGTGAAGAGCAACACTGCTGAATGGGTATTCCGTTAATGACTCGCTCATTAAGGGGAATAATTAAGCATACACAGTGTTTGCTCAAAGACACGCAGCAGTTTCCCCATCAGGAGGTGCACATTTGATGCCTGAGGCTTTAATTAAAGTGAGCAAGCGAGTGTGCTGAGCAGACTGATACAGATAAATACACATGTAGAAACTAAACTCTCAGCGGGTCACATACTGCACACTATGACCTTCAGCTAAAGAATATGATCAATGACTGTGATCTTACATCGCTGGGGTTTTATATTTTATGACTACATATAGAAAGGATGGGCAATATGGCAATATTTTATCATTATCACAATGAATGATGTCAGTCATATGCATCAGGGGTAGACACTGCCAAATGACTCCTGGTCATTTTGGGCACTGGACACTACGATCTTCCATGATTTCCCCTCGCAACAAACTTCATCATCGCTCATGCAGCTAATCTGTCCAATCAGATTTAGATTCTTATTGACCTTATGACCTAAGCTTGAATGGATTTTGTCACTACAACTGCACTGTTACTAATAACGTAAAGATTTTAATGAATATATTCTATTTACACGGTGGTGCAGCAGGGAGTGTCACAGTCACACAGCTCCAGGACCTGGAGGTTGTGGGTTTGAGTCCCGCTCCGGGTGACTGTCTGTGAGGAGTGTGGTGTGTTCTCCCTGTGTCTGCGTGGGTTTCCTCCGGGTGACTGTCTGTGAGGAGTGTGGTGTGTTCTCCCTGTGTCTGCGTGGGTTTCCTCCGGGTGACTGTCTGTGAGGAGTGTGGTGTGTTTTCCCGGTGTCTGTGTGGGTTTCCTCCAGGTGACTGTCTGTGAGGAGTGTGGTGTGTTTTCCCGGTGTCTGTGTGGGTTTCCTCCGGGTGACTGTCTGTGAGGAGTGTGGTGTGTTCTCTCTGTGTCTGCGTGGGTTTCCTCCGGGTGCTCCGGTTTCCTCCCACAGTCCAAAAACACACGTTGGTAGGTGGACTGGTGACTCAAAAGTGTCTGTAGGTGTGTGTGTGTGTGTGTGTTGCCCTGTGAAGGACTGGCGCCCCCTCCAGGGTGTGTTCCTGCCTTGCGCCCAATGATTCCAGGTAGTGCTCTGGACCCACCGCGACCCTGAACTGGATAAGGGTTACAGATAATGAATGAATGAATGAATATTCTATTTATTGTCGTGATCTGGCCATAACTACATTCTATTTGTAACAAAGTCTTTATTTTGCCTATACGTTTTGTTTTGTTGGTTTTTATATCTGTCTACCCCACCCCTGCTGCAGGATTTCCCAAAATACTCAACAATTACTTCCTAAAAATGACCTTGTTCTTTTTAAAACGTGTCCCTCCCTTTGTGCTGGTGCATTGTGTCAGCTTTGACATGTTCACAAACCTATTCATATTAAATATCATAAAAACATATCCCCCTGCGTTTACTAACAAGGTGCAACCTTAGCTTCTAACGAGACCAGAGCTGTGCTTTAGGTTCCCATCCTGCAACGTAGCTCCACATGAGGCTAGAAATATTTAGCTCGACCAGACCACCGGTAATTAATGAATAATTAACAAGCCTCTTTTTCGCAACCTTTGTTCCAGTCCATCAAAGATTGTGGCAGTTAATCCCTTTCTTATATAAATAGCTCTTTGGTGTGGAGGGTAGCAGCCGCACGGCGCTCTAACCCTTCTGTCCCTGAAGCTGCAGCCAGGATAAGCTGCGAGTGTGTTGGATTGGCACGCGGTGCTGCCCAGGGCCTGCCGCTGAGCTGGCCGCCAGTACAGATGGAGGGCAGGGCTGGGCAATGCCAGCTTGTCAGTCGGATTAAAACGACTCATTTATTCACTGAAGTATCGTGCAAAGCGACTGGGCCAAAGCAGGGTGGTGTGGAAGGGATATGAGAGAGAGAGAGAGAGAGGGGGAGAGAGAGAGAGAGAGAGAGAGAGAGAGAGAGAGAGATTGGGCAGGAGAAGGGAGGGGTAGAGTGGCCAAGGGGCAGTTAGAAAGTGAGAGTGGCTTCTAAACTAAATGACCCTCTCCCCTGAGATTAGTGTTTGTGTGTGTGTGTGTGTGTGTGTATTTTAATTTAGAACAGCAAATCTTTGATAGATGCTTAATTTTCCACTGCAGCTATAGAACTTACTGAGTACTTATGCAGTTATCTGAGTGGCCTCTCTCTCTCTCTCTCTCTCTCTCTCTCTCTCTCTCTCTCCCTCTCTCTCTATCTATCCATTTGTTTGTTTCCCATTACTTATCTTTCTAGGGCTGCCAGAAACATTATGGTGGTGTGCGGAAGGTGGGCAGCAGGGTGGCGTCCTCCAGTGTGTGGGTGACAGATTGCCGCTCCGCATTGGTGGCGGAGGAGGCGAGGGCGGAAGCCGATTGGCTCCGGCGGCTCAGGAAGTGGGTGCTGAGGGAATGGCAGAGCAGTGGAGGATAGAGAGGAGGAGAGGACGGATGAGCGAGAATGACAAGACCTGGCTGTGTGACCTTTAGCATCAGGTGAGTTCCTTAAAGGGCCATGAACCCTGTTTTTTGGAGGGGGTCTGGCAGCAGAGGGCAGCATGGAGCAGCAGGGGCTGGCACCGGTGCCAGGGCCATGGAGAGGGCAAGGGCTGAGCGCCCACCCTCAACCCAATGCCCTCTTGGAGCACTCGCCTGCCCGCGGTACCGTTTAGCCACACAGAATCTCTAACGGTACAAAGAAATAAAGCGTATTAAAAACATTCAGAATCGCAGGAGAGAAATCTACACACACTTTGTTCTACAAATATAGTAAAGATCAATATGAAAATATGGCTTCTTTTACAAATGCACTGCCGAAATGTAGATGGCTGGAACAACGTTCACCATCACCATAGATCCACCAAAGATATTTTTCTCAGAATTGTGCAAATTCTTAAACTGTTTACCTCTCATATTTTCCAAAATGCAAGAGACTCATCCACAGCTGTCAACCGCACTGCGTCCCTGAAGTCCCACTGCAGAGATTCCTTTTGTAAACCTGCTGATGAAATGCATAAATTCAAAGGACTGTCTGGAACAGCAGTTAGATACATCTCTATAGCTGCAGTAGAAAAGTTATTCCCCTCAGAACGGCACCCGTTCTCTTGCTAAAAAAAGGTTTATTTTAAACATTGGCAGACATTCAAACACTCACTCATCCGCAGTGCACTCGTATTTTGTCACTACTCCCCTCAGAACTAGAAGTTCACCTGTAAACTTGAATTATCCCATCTATGGAATGCATAAATTCAGACGACATACAGGGAGTGGGGTGGGGAGGTTGTGGCACCAGCAGTTTGGGGAAACCACATATATATCCTTCTTACGTGCTGTTGTAAATATGACAATAGATTAGTTGTGGAAACAAGATCTAATGTTTTTGTTGCTGTTGTTTGTTTGTTACTTAGTATTTAACAAGACAAATGCCAAATTATTCAACAAGGATAACCTAAAAAATTACGTAGTTTTAAAATGGAAAGCAAGAAGAATTTATGAGTTCCATCCGGAAAAGCGTAGCGCAGAACATGGACATCCATTGTATCCAAAAGTACGTATGAGTTTTGAATATTGATGTTAGCGAATGTGAGCATAGCATTTTAATGAAATCATTCATTCATCCATTCATTATCTGTAACCCTTATCCAGTTCAGGGTCGCCCTGGAATCCAGGTAGGCTCTGGATTCCAGGGTTCCAGAGCCTACCTGGAATCACTGGGCGCAAGGCGGGAATACACCCTGGAGGGGGCACCAGTCCTTCACAGGGCAACACACACACACACACACACACTCGGACACTTTTGAGTCACCAATCCACCTAACAACGTGTGTTTTTGGACTGTGGGAGGAAACCAGAGCACCCGCAGGAAACCCACGCAGACACAGGGAGAACACACCACACTCCTCACAGACAGTCACCCGGAGGAAACCCACGCAGACACAGAGAGAACACACCACACTCCTCACAGACAGTCACCAGGAGGAAACCCACGCAGACACAGAGAGAACACACCACACTCCTCACAGACAGTCACCCGGAGGAAACCCACGCAGACACAGGGAGAACACACCACACTCCTCACAGACAGCCACCCGGAGGAAACCCACACAGACACAGGGAGAACACACCAACTCCTCACAGACAGTCACCCGGAGCGGGAATCGAACCCACAACCTCCATCCCTGGAGCTGTGTGACTGCGACATTACCTGCTGCGCCACCGTGCCGCCCATATTAATGAAATGACAATTGTATTTTAGTACTATGCAACAGTTACCAAATAACGACAAAACAGCAGGAGAATGTTCACATTTTGAATGACTTGAACTATATATTACAGGGCGGCACGGTGGCGCAGCAGGTAGCGTCGCTGTCACACAGCTCTAGAGCCCTGGGGTTGTGGGTTTGAGGCCCGCTCCGGTGACTGCCTTTGACGAGTTTGGTGTGTACACCCCGTGTCTTGCTGGGTTTCCTCCTATGGTCCAGTCCAAAAACACACGTTGGTAGGTGGATTGGCTACTCATGTGTCCATAGGTGCGAGTGTGTGTCACCCTGCGACGCACTGGCGCCCCCTCCAGGGTGTGTTCCTGCCTTGCGCCCGGTGATACCCACTGTGACCCTGAACTGGATAAGCGCCTACAGACAATGAATGAATAATATGTTCAATATCAATTATATGGAAGAATTTTGTAACACGATTTCAGACACTCCTAAAATGGACCGTACCATTTCTCATCTGGTCTGCCTGCCTCACACCCGTCATTGGTTCAGCCTTCGTTAATGTCGCTGTTGTGCGGTCAGAGATGGCACTGTATGTTAATGGCAGTAGCTAAGGATCTAGTTTGTTCAACACACTTCATTGCCTTCTGCGATTCTGAGTTTCCCTTTACATCCTGAAGAAAAATTGGACCCCCAAATCATCACAGTATAATTCTCACTGCCACCATCTCCATCCGTCTCACTAACATGCAAGACATACTTTCAAAATGGCTTCCTATTCAATTGATAGCTGCATGTGACTCAAAGAAAAGCAAGGACACACACTGCTCATATTCTCGGATCCTGCTTTGTGCACATTCTCTAAGCTTTGGAAGCGTATATTTGTGAGGGAACCGTGACTGAGGTGACATTCACCTAACACCTCTCGATCACCTCCGCCGCCAAAAATAGATCCTGCAAAGAGGCACAGCTTGAATTGCCAAGTAATGAAAAAACTCCTTGTGTCAAGTCTTGAGCAAGCATCTGAAAGGAAAAACAATGACCTTTTAGCCGGTGGAGAAAAATGTCGGAAAAGCAGGCCTGTCTCTGTGCCTCGCCGCAGCTGTGTTTTTCTGTCGGCGAGTCTGTCCCTCGCTCGGCCTGGAGAGGATAGCGTCAGCTGAGTAATAAGAGGAGAAAGTGTCACAGGCAGGTTAACCGTGGGATCGGTCAATGCCAGCAACCCTGCGCCTCTCAAATCCCCCTCTCTAGTGTCATCGGCAGGCCAAAAGAGAGAGACAGATAGAGGGAGTGAGAGAGAGAGAGAGTGAGGGGGAGAGAGGGCGGTGTGCGGGAGGGGGGATGATGCTTGGAAAGGTTTTATCGGGTCTAATTACTCCCGATAGCTGTAATTTACAGGTTGGCAGCGGGGGGAAATCGGCAAGATTCACACTTCCGCGGGTCAGCATCTGTCGTCATTACGGCATGAGGCTCGGCGACGGCCGGTCAGCGAGCCCGAGGAACAGTAAACAACAAACCGCATGTGACAGATTAGCGGCGCGGGCTAAAGGACCTTCCACTGACACATCATTCCTCTCACTCTGCGAGTTTGTTTCGCGGCAGCTGTCACCAATAAAACAGAGAGGCAGGAGAGGGGTGGGGAGGTGGGGAGGTATGGGAGGGCTGCTGGTGGTTTTTGTTCCAGTTCCAGGGAGGTAGGTGACAGGAAGGGAGGGAGATGCTGAAAAGAGTGACCTGTTTAACAGTCTGGCCTGAGTTTGCTCAGGAATATATTCACCTAGGAAAAATCAGGGCACCATTATGTCAAACTGAAGATTTTCTGCTGACTCTCTTATAATTAGCCGCTGGGGTGCTGTTTTTTTTAGGTCTCTGCTACAAATTGCAGGTGCCTGCCTCTGGTGGTACTTTAAGTTCCATTTGCAAACTGTGTGTGTGGCACAATAAGTAGGATAAGAGGAGTTAAGGATTTAACAACAGAAGGCCTAATGTGAACTCTCTTCAGCTCAGATCCACACATTACTCCTGAGCGCCCTCTACAGTTGCAGAGTGTAATTCACTTTTACTACAATGTCCTGAAGTCAAGGGGAAGTGGAGTGGTTTCCTACCTTCAGCAGGTAGTGTCGCAGTCACACTGCTCCAGGGGCCTGGAGGTTGTGGGTTCGATTCCCACTCCGGGTGACTGTCTGTGAGGAGTGTGGTGTGTTCTCCCTGTGTCTGCGTGGGTTTCCTCCGGTTGACTGTCTGTTGAGGAGTGTGGTGTGTTCTCTCTGTGTCTGCGTGGGTTTCCTCCGGGTGACTGTCTGTGAGGAGTGTGGTGTGTTCTCCCAGTGTCTGCGTGGGTTTCCTCCGGGTGACTGTCTGTGAGGAGTGTGGTGTGTTCTCCCTGTGTCTGCGTGGGTTTCCTCTGGGTGACTGTCTGTGAGGAGTGTGGTGTGTTCTCCATGTGTCTGCGTGGGTTTCCTCCGGGTGACTGTCTGTGAGGAGTGTGGTGTGTTCTCCCTGTGTCTGCGTGGGTTTCCTCTGGGTGACTGTCTCTGAGGAGTGTGGTGTGTTCTCTCTGTGTCTGCGTGGGTTTCCTCCGGGTGACTGTCTGTGAGGAGTGTGGTGTGTTCTCCCTGTGTCTGCGTGGGTTTCCTCTGGGTGACTGTCTGTGAGGAGTGTGGTGTGTTCTCCCTGTGTCTGCGTGGGTTTCCTCCGGGTGACTGTCTGTGAGGAGTGTGGTGTGTTCTTCCTGTGTCTGTGTGGGTTTCCTTCGGGTGACTGTCTGTGAGGAGTGTGGTGTGTTCTCTCAGTGTCTGTGTGGGTTTCCTCCGGGTGACCGTCTGTGAGGAGTGTGGTGGGTTCTCTCTGTGTCTGTGTGGGTTTCCTCTGGGTGCTCCGGTTTCCTCCCACAGTCCAAAAACACACGTTGGTAGGTGGATGGGCGACTCAAAATTGTCCGTAGGTGTGAGTGTGTGAGTGAATGTGTGTGTGTGTGTCTGTGTTGCCCTGTGAAGGACTGGCGCCCCCTCCTGGGTGTATTTCCGCCTTGCGCCCAATGATTCCAGGTAGGCTCTGGACCCACCACGACTCTGAACTGGATAAGGGTTACAGACAATGAATGAATGAATGAATGAATAATATTATAATTCAAATGTATTATTCAATATTTTTTAAAGCGTGAGGGAGTAAAGAGCAAAGGGGGATAAGGTGGTCAGCCAAGGTTCAGTGGTGCCTCCACAGTCCATACCCTTCCCAGGTCTTGGACCATACACTCCACTGATGGATTCTGGCAGGGGAAAGTTTTCCTTGACCTCCTCCTGAAGGACATCTGCTGTACTGCCTCTCTCACTCAAACCACAAAGGACTATATATCACCACCGTCTTCGTTCAAGATGGAGAATCTTTATAGGTGTAATGAACTTTTAAGGGTCACTTGTTGATTACATCGCTCTTCCTCAAGGTGGTCAGCCTGAAAATATACAGCACATCGCACCTCTATAAATCAACCCACCACTCCACACCGCAATTTGGATCTGTCTCTCGCTCCCTACGTCCAGGCCAGAGTAAATAGCAGGAATGTGGAACAAACACGAAGCTCTCGACCCGTTAGTTGCAGGTTAGCAAATCTTGTCAAGGACACTCTCCAGGGCCGACCTAAGTGCTCCTTTCCTCAGCTGCCCGCATTTTGGCCCTCCTTATTGGCGAGTTCACAAAGGCCTCACCCAGTGCTGTCCAATCACCAAACCCATCCATTAGGCTGTCCGGCAGTGGGCTGAGCCTGGTCTCATGGAACAGCAGAGTGGCGGTGAGTTCTGTGTGCCAGCCTCCAGAGCGTCACTGCTCCCACAAGTGCCATATGGGCAGCTCAGCCCTCTTCCATTAGTGCGGGTGAGATGGGGGTGAGAGTGGGCCGGGGCCTGGTCCTCATGGCCCTCCCTCAGCACTGCCACAGGGCATGCCCTGCCCAACACCAGCTGCCAGCACCAGGCCTACGGACAGCCAAGCTTCATCTGAACCCAGCTCCACTCATGAGCAATGGCCATGATGATGACAACACAGGTGGAGGCAAAACGAAAAAAAGAAAAAAAGACAATTTGCAAGGGGACATTTGCAGTTATAGGTGTCAAAAACAATGCTGGGTCTGTTTAAGTCTCACTGCACTGTAGCACTGCAATCTGCCTTCTCTCAAAGTGTAATATGATTTATCTTCTCATTACTTGAAAAAATAAATCACTACAAATCAATGTAGGCTCTAAAATTCAAAGCTATCTAAAATCTAAAAAACAATAACAGGAAAACGCAACAGAAACTCGTGCTCTTGTTACAGTATTCCTTTATAAAGAAGTAGCCAATCACTAAAAACAAATTAAAAAATGAATATGGAGTCTACCAACCCACAAATTGTGAAATAAAAACACCCACTCGAGCAGTTCTGATTTGGGGCTGCTTCCTATGTAGTGATCAGAGACTCTACAACTGCGCCGCCTTCTCATCTGAGACTCTACAACCACAGCGGTGGACCCATGTTTACGTGAGGGCACAAAGACAAGGTTAAACGGAGTAAAACCACATCAGAGTAAAGAAAATAAGTGTACTGATAAATTTAGAGAAAACAAGAATGGTGAAGAAAGAGACCCGAGCCAAAATGGCTGAAAAACAGAGCTTCTGCTCCTCGCTCCTCATTCCTGGGGCCCTCACGTTGAACTGAACTGTGGCTCATACTCGTTTAAAGGAACAGAAGCTGAGGCCGATCGTTCTCACCAGCTTCAAATTAGTTTAGGATTGGGTCGACAGATTGCCAATCAGCTGTCACGGGGGGCATTGCATTGTATTGCATATACATTTGTAATGGTCATGTTACTACAATAATGTCACGCCCTTGTCCTGTTGTCTGTTTTCCCTGCCATGCGCTCACGTAACCCATGGCTCTGTTTTTTATTGTTGGTGTCTCCGTCCTTGTCCTTGTCAGTCTCATTTGTAACCCGTCCCCCTCGTTATCTGTTCCAGGTGTCCGTTGTCTGTGTTAGGTTCTTAAGTCCCCATGTCTCACTTCCTGGTTGTTGGTCATTTGTTTGCTTCTGTTTGTTTCCTCTGTCTTCAATTCGTTTCGTACTATCGTCGTGTCGTTTCCTATGTCTTGTTGTTTTCTAGTCTGTCTCCGCTGTTTCTCCGTCATCGTTTCCTTTGTTTTGCCATCCTTGCTGTAAATAAAAGTCTTTGTGTTTTATCGCTTGCGTCCGCCTCCGTCAGTCCGCCCCCGCGAGCCTGACACATAAATAACATTCATTACTCTAATTTGCTGTTCTGCAAAGTAACTACAGTGTGATAATGTGTGCTGTGTTCAGCCAACATTGCTTTCCAGCCATAAGTTACATACTGAAAACACAACACTGTAAAATGAAATACACATGGGGTAAACATAAAAGAGCTTAAGGTATAAAATCAACTTCCTATAGACATTCAGACAACAGAAGGCTCTTCACATGGCCATTCCACACATTTTAAGACTCAGTCTGAGTTGTCTGAGTGGACACTGGAGTCATGCTCCCAGTGTGTTGAGGAAAAAGTGGAAAAAAGCAGGAGCTTACTGTCACAAATGTATTGAAATGCACGCCACCGGAGGGACTGAAACAACCTCTGCACCTGGCCTGAAGGAACGAAGGAGAGAGAGAGAGACAGAGAGAGAGAGGATGAGGGAGAGGGGAGGGAGAAAGTTCAGATGTTCTGCGGTTCGCAAGGGAATGTCACTGTGTGTTTCAGGCTGTACCTGCCACAGGACCTGAGGCCTTTTTTAATTAATCATCACACGGTATGAATTATTAATCTATTATCACTGTGCATACATACGATAACTCATTTGTCTCTCTGGCTTTTTTTAGCTCACTTAAGTTCTTCCCATTCTCTTAATGAAGCGCAATTCTGAAGAGAAATAAAAGTAGATTAATTCAAGTGCGCACTTTAATAAAAAGTGTTAGAAGCACCCAGGACTTCAAGGACTTATTTACTCAGCATCGCTCCAGACAAGCTTTAGCCAGCTTTTCAGTGCGAGCAGTCAAATGCAGAGCTGATTATCCAGATCACTCTCCAGGTTCAAGGGACTGAGCGACACTGATATCAAAGGTAAGGGTGTTTTAATAGCTTTGATATTAAACACAAAGCAGTTTAATGTGTGACTCATGAACTCGTAACAGGAAATATGCAGTGGATTTGTGTTGGCTGATATAACAGTACTTCAGTGTAGGTCTCATTCATTCATTCATTATCTGTAACCCTTATCTAGTTCAGGGTCACGGTGGGTCCAGAGCCTACCTGGAATCATTGGGCACAAGGCGGAAATGCACCCTGGAGGGGGCGCCAGTCCTTCACAGGGCAACACAGACACACACATTCACTCACACACTCACACCTACGGACACTTTTGTGTCGCCAATCCACCTACCAATGTGTGTTTTTGGACCATGGGAGGAAACCGGAGCACCCGGAGGAAACCCACGCAGACACAGGGAGAACACACCACACTCCTCAGAGACAAGTCACCCGGAGGAAACCCCCTGCGTACACAGGGAGAACACACCACACTCCTCACAGACAGTCACCCGGAGGAAACCCACGCGGACACAGGGAGAACACACCACACTCCTCACAGACAGTCACCTGGAGGAAACCCACGCAGACACAGGGAGAACACACCACACTCCTCACAGACAAGTCACCCGGAGGAAACCCACGCAGACACAGGGAGAACACACCACACTCCTCACAGACAGTCACCTGGAGGAAACCCATGCAGACACAGGGAGAACACACCACACTCTTCACAGACAGTCACCCGGAGGAAACCCACGCAGACACAGAGAGAACACACCACACTCCTCACAGATAGTCACCCGGAGGAAACCCACGCGGACACGGGGAGAACACACCACACTCCTCACAGACAGTCACCCGGAGGAAACCCCCTGCGTACACAGGGAGAACACACCACACTCCTCACAGACAGTCACCCGGAGGAAACCCACGCGGACACAGGGAGAACACACCACACTCCTCACAGACAGTCACCTGGAGGAAACCCACGCAGACACAGGGAGAACACACCACACTCCTCACAGACAGTCACCTGGAGGAAACCCATGCAGACACAGGGAGAACACACCACACTCTTCACAGACAGTCACCCGGAGGAAACCCACACAGACACAGAGAGAACACACCACACTCCTCACAAACAGTCACCCGGAGGAAGCCCACGCAGACACAATTTGCCCTCCACTGTAACAGCATAGGATTGGCCTCTACAACAACTCTTCAGCACCACAGCAGTCTTTTTACGAAGGTTTGTATTATACATTGGAATATTACTGTTATGGTTATATTTCATTCGGCCACAACAGCAGTAGTGAAGTCAGCAGCATTTCAGCTCATCCCAAAGATATCAGACAGTGTATATAAGTATGTTAGGCTCATGTGCAGCTGCTCAAGATCCTCCCGTTTGGTCGGTCAGTTCTATGGACGCTGAGCAAACTGTGAGCACGGTGGAATGGGTGCACCTTAAACTAGCAAGTCCATCTGATTCCATAATGTAATTAGAAATGATCACTACATTACGTTGTATCCATATCGTCTACATATTCCAAAGAAACAGCAGTACTTTGGTATAATCTAGAGTTTTTCAAAGTTATTCAGTGCATACTCAGTTCTGAACTTGGTAAAAGTGGCTCTTTGAGTACCTCCCTTGGTGACGTGCTGCACACTGATCAGAAATCATTGTGCTCTCATTGAGGACAGATTTGGGCTGCGTTGTGGCTGGTCCCCTGTGGTGGCTGCAGGTGTGAAGGAGTGTGGAGGAGTGCGGAAGACGACTGGTCGCACCCACAGTAGCCCCGAGGAGGTCTGGGCTCAGGAGGATGTACAGGATCTGAGCGAGAGCAACACCTGTCAGGTAAGCCTTTGCAGTCCGCAGCACATGAGGATTGCAAAACCCTCTGCTCTGATGGTTAATCTCCGGCGTCCTGTCCAGCAGAGCACGGCCAGATTCCTGCAAGCGCCACGGGGGGTGGGGCGGGCATAGCAAAATCTATTTTTCTGACCAAAACAGCACTCACCATTTCCTGTACACAACCTGAAAAGGCAGGGTGGGTTCAGAGAAAGAAACTGGCAACAGAAGGAAAGAGAAGTAGTGAGAAGAGAGGGAAAGAAAAGGGTAGAAAGAAGTAGGAAAGACAGAAAGGAAAGTGAAACGAGAAAAAAAGGAGAAATAAAGCAAGAGAGAAGAGAAATTGAGAAAGAGAAAGAAGAGATAAAAAGGAGAGCTAGAGGAGTGGGTGGGAAAGAAGAGAAAGAGCATGAGAGAGAAAAACAAAGAGGGAAAGGAGAGATAGAGAGAGTGTGGGAGAAAAAAGCAAAAGCAAGAGCGAGAGAGGGGTAGGAAGGGAGGGGTGAGACATGCTCTAAATACATTTCATTATCATCATTATGATTATATCAGTGATTGTGTGTTTTGGGTAATGCGCTGCAGCACCTCTCCCCAGGGTTCGTGCAGCTGAATGATTAAAGCGCGTGTGATGAACCATCCGTCACTGCGTCCCTGCAGGACTCGCGTAAGTTGCTCAAAGAGCGCTCGCTGCGGAAGACGGCCAAAATTAAACAGTAAAATGCAGACGTTTCCCAGCAACACCTACCAGTGCCAAGAGAAAACATCTCCAAATGAGCTGAAAAAAAAAGAACCCTCATTCTATTATCCACCTCCTTAAAAGAACAGGTTCTTTAGCAAAATCTGAACACTTTAAATGGTACAATTTCCACAGGAAAAACACAGCATGATAAGGAATGCTCTGGAGCAACAGCACATGAGCCTGAATTCACCAATGCCAAGTGTCAGCTAGTGGGGTATAACGGCATCATCACTGTGTTCGCTGGAGCGCCATCCAAAATAATCTTCTAACACACCCAACCACACTGGTGTTCTTGTGGCTGAGTACCATCAGATCTTCACAGTCATGTTCCAACACACATGCTGCATCCCTATTGTGTACTACACACCAATGCTATAAACTATACATCACATATTAATCTTAACAGAATGTGTTTGGCAGGATATTACACAATATTATTATTAACATACTACTCCTTTTCTCAAACAGGACATGATGTACTGTTGCTATGACAACACACATCATACCAAGCTGCAGTTTAAGTGTCTCTCAACTCAAATATCTCACTCCACACTGCATAGTGCACAGTGTAGGTCATAAAATAAGGGTTTCTGCATTAAAGTAAGTAAGAAGCTTCAGGTCCCTCTGTCAAACATTTAGTGCACTTCTTTCTGGGTGTAGCAGCACTGTGAAGTGCACTAAGTAGGGAGTATGATACTATTTTCCACATGTGAGAAGCTCCTCCTTCTTATATTCTGTTGGATTGTGGGACAACAGTGTCCATCCTTGCCATACTCAAAAATCGACTGGTTCTAAAATGCATTGTGGATTTCTTACTACATTCAGCTTTGACACTTACGTGCTACAAACTCAAATTGGGACACAGCCCAAGTGTAAACATTTTCCCAGAAAGTTACCAACTGTTACTGTAGTAAAAACAGTACAATCTCCCTTGATTTCTTAAGAAATGCTGGAAAGGCAGGCGTCCACATACTTTGGGCCATATAGTGTAAGTCACGGAACCATCTTCAAAAAGTACATAAGGGGCACTCAGCCTAAAGAGTGATTACTCTGCACAAACAGAAAACAACAATAACGAGAACCATAACGAGAATCAAACAAATGCATTCATTATTAGACTGAGAATAGAACGGTGAGCAATTAGAATTAGTGCACACAAATCCAAAAGAGCTCAGCCAATTACCCAGGTACAAATAGGATATGAATACTGAAGGATGCCTCGGCTAGGGTGTGTAACACATAATCCGATAAGCCACGCGGTCCTGTAGGAGTAGGCCTGCTCAGATACAAGAAAAGAATCTAAGAGACAAGAATTGATGAATGTTTAATCCAACAATTCCACACAAGTCTAGGCGAGATCATCCTGAGTCAAAACCCACAGACGCGGCTCAGCAGGCCTCTGAAATATTCATACCATACACGCTTCATTAAGATTATAATACACTGAGGTCCCCCTTTACTTATTCATCTGATTATTGAAACAAATGACAGAAAGGGGGACATTAAAATATTTGTGCCACCATTACATATTTGTCTCACAGATTTGTAACAATTTGTTTGATTACAAAAGAAACCTCTGGATTGCTAAATACTTCTGACAACACAATTTTCATTCTGACGACGCTGTAATCGGTGCTGTACACTGTGGGCTCTGGATTCGGGGAGTTTTAATGAAACCAGGTTTTTCTGCAGCCTGCAAGAAGAGGAGAATAGGTCACACTATCTTCAGTGTTCATAGGCGAGATTCAATGGAGACGCTGTTTTGTACACAAGCACATTCTATCAGATAAGTATAAGCAAGTCAAAGCTAATAATCTTTAAACAGTTATGTGAAGCCCTAAACCAAATCAACAGAACTCAGAGTAGAAATACCATATAATTTGTATAAATAAATACTATAAAATTAACAGTCACCCGGAAGAAACCCACGCAGACACAGGGAGAACACACCACACTCCTCACAGACAGTCACCCGGAGGAAACCCACGCAGACACAGGGAGAACACACCACACTCCTCACAGACAGTCACCCGGAGGTAACCCACACAGACACAGGGAGAACACACCACACTCCTCACAGACAGTCACCCGGAGGAAACCCACGCAGACACAGAGAGAACACACCACACTCCTCACAGACAGTCACCTGGAGGAAACCCACGCAGACACAGAGAGAACACACCACACTCCTCACAGACAGTCACCTGGAGGAAACCCACGCAGACACAGGGAGAACACACCACAATCCTCACAGACAGTCACCCGGAGGAAACCCACGCAGACACAGGGAGAACACACCACTTCTTCCTAACAGACTGTCACCCGGAGTGGGACTTGAACCCACAACCTCCAGGTCTCCGGAGCTGTGTGACTGCTACACTACCTGCTGCGCCACTGTGCCACAAAATAAAAGTTTCTGGGTAAATAAAAAATAATAATAATAAAATCTCTTAGAAGGACATCAAAACATTTCTTAGATTTATATGCAGTGTTCTTTTACTTGGCCTTGGCCTTGTAGAGCCACTTATAACCCTGTTAGGAAGCACTGCTCCCAGGTACATCCCAAATATATCTGTTTTATGAAGGGTTTAGGTGCCCTCAAATTTCAGAGAGTGAATGTAGACGTACTCTTGGTATATTACTTGAGTAAAATAATCTATTATATTGCTTTATAAATTTTATAAGTATTTCTTTTTTACTTTGCTTTTTAAATTTTCTATTCGATGCTTATGCACATATAGTGAAGTCCCAATCTATGTTACTTGCATCTAAGCTGTTACCATTTTTCTTTCTCACAGTTTTGATAGGTGCACTAATGTCAAATCTCTCTGCTAGTGCTCCTGATAGGTATCATATGGTCACAACAATTAATGATCTTTCGCCTGTCTCTTACTGACCTGAGATAAATGGTGTCATTCGTTCAATATATTAAGCCCATGGTGTTCACAGATGACTAATATTAGTCTGTGCTTTATGGCAGCTCTTGTTATTTTAAAACTCATTCTAAAAATAGGGTTTCTTTGCAAACCATTTTTGATTAATTATCATCAGTCTCTCAAAACCCCATGTAAAATATTTACTGATATATTAAAAATAATGACTTTAGGGTTCATATGGTTCAATTCAAACTTATCTCCATTGGACTTTAGGGGGGGAAAGGGTTTTGTTCTTCCAAAACGTTCTATATTTAGAGATGAGGGGTTTCTCCAGCACAGTGATAATTTCTTTCATCTTTTTCAAGTTTCATTCATTCATTCATTATCTGTAACTCTTATCCAGTTCAGGGTCGCGGTGGGTCCAGAGCCTACCTGGAATACACCCTGGAGGGGGCGCCAGTCCTTACCTGGGCAACACACACACTCACACATTCACACCTACGGACACTTTTGAGTCGCCAATCCACCTACCAACGTGTGTTTTTGGACTGTGGGAGGAAACCGGAGCACCCGGAGGAAACCCACACAGACACAGAGAAAACACACCACACTCCTCACAGACAGTCACCCGGAGGAAACCCACACAGACACAGAGAAAACACACCACACTCCTCACAGACAGTCACCCGGAGGAAACCCACGCGGACACGGGGAGAACACACCACACTCCTCACAGACAGTCACCCGGAGGAAACCCACGCAGACATAGGGAGAACACACCACACTCCTCACAGACAGTCACCCGGAGCAGCAATCGAACCCACAACCTCCAGGCCCCTGGAGCTGTGTGACACTACCTGCAGCGCCACTCTGCCGCCCCCGCCCCTATTTCAAGTTTATTATTTAATATTCTGTAATTATCTTAATGTTTTCTCTGGAACAATTATAATTAACCTAGTCTCACATTGTCAGACACTCTACCAACAACTGCCTACTACTGCAGGAAAAGAAACTTGACTGACGTGCAAAAGGACCAATCACAAGTCTGCTTTTTTGGCACGACACATAGGAGGAGACCAATCAGAATGCAATCAGAACACAACTGGCAGAATCCTGACTGAGAGTCCATCAGGTTGTGGATGGAGTGTCTGTGGCTGAAACTGCTATAAACCAAAATATATTTGATTTTGTACCTCTTTTTCACTCATTAGCTACATTTTTACTGGAATGTTTATCATAAATCTAACAAAGATTTGTCTTTCTCACAAAAATAATATCTTGTAGCCTTCTTGTATTTATTTTATAAATTGTCAAAGAATGTGGCAACCTTTATCTTATATTTCACAGGAGTAGCACATTTAACACCTTGTTGTTAGATATGTAACAGTCTTGCTAATCTTGAAAATTGTACGTCTTGCACCAGTAAAGGCTTACCATGAAGCTTTGTGGGCTTGTTGATATTCCGGCAGCCATTTTCTTCTTTTCATAAAATTTAAAACGTTTAACTTTGTTGCTCCTTGCATCTAACATTGTTCTTATTTTATTTCTAATCTGAACTTTCGTTAGTGGAATATTCTGCAGCTTTCTTTTAGCTATTAATAATGGAGTAATTATCAAACACGATGTTTTCACTGAAGTAACAGCTAACGTTATACATCTTGGAGCTCTTTTTGCTTGCAGGCTTCTTGCTTCCTGCTTTATTGTTATTCCAGTAACGTTTTAAATCGCTGTAAATTTAAAAGCACGCTACTATCTTTGTCACTCGAATATTCGTAAGCTTTGGGGCAGCTTCTGATTTTTGTCGATGGAGTATTTAACACGTATCTGGCAACCCAGTGAAGATTCAGCCGCCTGTTTCTCCGCGCTCCTCCTCCTCCGCTGTCGCCACTTCCTCGGCTGGGTTTGGGTTTGTTTTGCTGCGCTGTGGAGGGTAAAGATGGCCTCTGCCGAAGCTGCGGAACCGGGTCTGGAGGGGGATTCCTGGTCGACTCGCGGTCCGGTGATGAGGAGGGATCCGGCGCTGAAGCTGCTGAGCCCGGTGAGCGGTTTGGAGCCCCTTTGCTGGTCCGAGGACCACCGGCTGGCCGTCAGCACCGTCAGCAGCGTATCTCTCATGGAGCTCATAGCCGAGGTCCAGCGCTCCGGACCGGACTTAGTGCTGCACAGAACACACATCCCCCTCCAGCAAACCCCATACCAGCTCAAGGTAAACTCCACAACACCCAGTACACTCTCTCTTTATCCACACATATAGTAATACACTGAATAGTTAGAAACGCTCCTGTGAATATAAATATGAGCTCATTTCCTCCTGGTACTGAGCAGCAAGCCCAAATTCTTAAAGGGCCATACATATTCACACAGTGCACTATTCTAGTATTCAGGTATGAAAACGTTTTTCACATTTGCCATTGTGAAAAACATTCCTGCTGGTCCTGGTGACGTTCCAGCCCTCAACCAGACTCTCTAAACATTAGGCCACAGATACCCCATATTCAGTACTCCCCCTAGATCCACATCCTACACTATTTTAACATTCTCTTCTCTCTCTTCAGATTCCCATACAACATTGCTGTGGTTTTGCGAACCAAAAAGTCAGTTTTGCAGTTATCCTCTGTTTTGTGTTATCAGGTGGGTCCGGAGGACCAAGTGAAGAAAGCAAAGGAAGAGCTTGAAAAGTCTGAGGACCCAGCTGTGAGGCAGGCTTTTATGATGGACAGAATCATGAACCCTCAAGGTGGGCCTTTGCAAGGTGTAAAATACACCAGCTGGTCGCCCCTTGGCTGTGATGTGAATGGTCGTTGTTTGCTAGCCTGCCTGACGCTGGACTGTCGCCTCACCATTCACAGCAACGACAAACATCTGCAGTGGACACAGCTTCTAGACCTCACAGAGCTTTATGGGGAGATGCTGAAGTCCAGGAACTATTCTCTGCAGAATGAAGACGTTCCCCAGCCCTCTTTGGACGAGCCTGGTGAGCTGCAGAGGAGATACCGCATGCAGACGCCGGTGCGGATGGAGTGGTCCAGTTTGTGCAACACGCAGCAGGTTCAGAGCAATAACGAATGCAAAGATGTGGTCACGGTTCTGCTGGCGGTGCTGATGGAGAACGGAGACCTGGTGGTATGGCAGTTTCGCCTGCCCATGCTGGGGAAGGGTTCGGTAGTCTCCTGCAATACTATCAAATCGGGTGTGTCATCGCCGAGTGTTCTGGCTTGGTGGGAGTATGAGCATGGGGGCCGCAGGATGAGCGGCCTAATCGTGGGCAGCGCTGTGGGCCCGGTGAAAATCCTGCCTGTCAACTTAAAGGCTGTGAAAGGCTACTTCACTCTCAGGCAGCCTGTGGTTCTGTGGCAGGAGACGGACCAGATCCCTGTGCACAACATCAAGTGCATTTCGCTCTTCCACCCTCACCAGAAGTGTAACTGTAGCCTGGTAGTTGCGGCGCGAGGCTCTTATGTGTTCTGGTGCCTGCTGCTCATCTCCAAAGCTGGATTGAATGTCCATAACTCGCATGTAACCGGCCTTCACTCCATGCCCATCATGTCCATGAGCACCAGCCGGAACGGGGGCTCCGTCTTCACCTGCTCTATGGACGGGGTGGTCAAGAAGCTCACTCCAGTCTTCACTGACGTGGCTGTCGTATTCAAGCAGCAGGAAATAGCCCTGCCTGACGGAGTACTGGGACGGAGGATTCACGGCATCACAGTTAGCCCTAATGGAGCCTACCTGGCACTGGCCTCCACTGAAGGCATGACCAATGGCTTACACCCAATCACACGAAACTACCAGGTAGGGGCTTGGATAAGAAACTTAATTACTCTTAATAACCCAGACCAAAACCTATATATGAGGTTTGGTTATCTTAAGAGAGTGACAATCTTGCGTTATTTTACATATTCTTTCTGAATCATATGCCTTAGACTGGGGACAGCCATGATGATAAGGGGTTAAAACTGTAAAGATGGATCAGTGATAAACTGAATTCATTCATTTTGTCGTGGTGGTTCTGAAGCGTACCTGGCATCATTGGGCACAAGGCAGAAAACACAACCTGGATGGGGCACCAGTACATTAAAGGGCATCACACAGTCATTCTCACACTCACAACTTAAGGCCAATCCACCAACCAACGTGTGTTTCTGGACTGTGGGAGGAAACCGTACAACCTGGAGGACACCCAAGCAGACACTGGGAGAACACCTTGGGCGGTACGGTGGCTTAGTGGTGAGCACGTTCGCCTCCCAGCGCTAGGATCTTGGGTTCAAGTCCCATCTGGGTGGAGTTTCCATGTTCTCCCTGTGTCTGCGTAGGTTTCCTCCAGGGTCTCCGGTTTCCTCCCACAGTCCAAAAACATGGAGGGTAGGTGAATTGGCTTCTGTCTAATAACTGTCCTGGTGCGTGAGTGAATGAGTGTGTATGTGAATGAATGTCTGTATGTGTGAGTGTATGTGTGAGCCCAGATATGGATTGGCGCTCTGTTCTGGGTGAAACCCTAGTGCCCGATGCAGTCCTCCAGGTGGACGGTCGTTCCTGGTGGAGAGTACACTGTGTGCGTTTGGTGCCGCTTCTCTCCAGTGTGTGTGGATTGAGTGTTCTGAGCAGTGTAGATTGTAAAGCGTCCTTGGGTGTCTAGAAACGCACTATATACGTGTAAAGATACATTTAAACTTCTCACAATCACATGAGGCAGGGCTCAAACCCACAACCCCTGAACCTTGGAGCTGTCTGACAACACCACTGTGCCACCCAGTAATAAATCATATAATATCAAATTTTTTTGCAACTTCAAGTTGTAGAGGAATACAGAGTTGAAGTTCGTAGGTCTCCTGCAATACCATCACATCTGTTGGCACTGAGGGGTATTGTGTCATGGTAGGAACAGATGGATATAGCATTATCTTAGTTTAATGCTGTGCAAGTATGGACTCCTGCAGTGCCATCAAGGCTGATGTGTCATGGCAAAGTGTTCTGGGTTGGTGTGCGTTAGAGCAAGACGAGTGGTCAAATCTGCGTAATCAGAATAAGCTCCAGTACTAAATGAAGACAGCATTTGTTTATATTATTCACTACAAAAGTAGGCCCATTGATACCGGGCCAAGCAGCTTCTTTCATGTACCAGAGTTATGATGTTTCATGGTTACGACACATCTCCCATTTGCTGTATAAAGCCTTGTTTGGACTTCAGTGGTTTTGCGTCGTAAACGTCGTAACGTGAACTTCGTGTTTGGTGTGCGCAGCGGAAGAATACACGGTTACGCGGCTCGGGACCGAGGAGGATAGGTGTTAGGATAGGATAAGTGCTTACAGTATGTTCCGACTTACACCGAAAATCGGTTTACGACGCGACTTAGGAACGGATCAACGTAGTAAGTCGAGGACCCCCTGTATAGCGTTCTTTCATTTATTGTCAGATATTCCATATTTCAGTTATATCATCCACCTCTCCTTCCAGGTGCAATTTATCACTCTAAAGACCCCGGACGAGGCGGCAGCAGAGCTCCTGGAGTCGCAAGTGCAGAACCTCTACAAGCAGACGGACCTGCTAGACCTGGTGCGCTGGCGTGTCCTGACAGACAAACGGATCCCCCCTTTCCTTCAGGACGAGCTGGACGATAAAGTGCACACCACGGGATGCATATACCTGTGGCGCTTCAAGCTCTTCCTCCTCCGCGTCCTCTACCAGTCCATGCAGAAGGCCCCGGCAGAGGCTCGTTGGAAACCCTCGCACCAGGACACTAAAGTGTTCCTGGGTGATGAGGAGGAGGGGGAGCTGGGGGAAGAGAGTCAGGCAGCTGAGGCCTCTGCCCTGGAGGAGCCCAAACAGAAGGAAGCTGAGGGAGAGTTCAGCGAGGAGCAGATGAATGAGATCATGGCGTGGATTGAAGAGGTGGAGTCCCACCTGACCCGGGAGCACATGAAGAGGGTGCTGGGAGAGGTGTACCTCCACACACTCATTACTGAAAATACATGCATCCCCACCAAAGGGCTCTGTGATTTCCTCTCCGACGATCCCACCAATGAAGACAGAGCAGCCAAGGTTTGAGTCCTCGACATCCTTTCACAGAGCTGGCACTGTCAGTGATGTTAACACTGAATGCTCAGAATTCACCGAATACTCAGCTAATCACTATAAAACAATCACTATCAATATCCAATAATTGCTAAAAAAGGAACTTAATGTATGCAATCTATGCAAAAAGTTCTAAAAATGCTCCACAAAATGATATTTATCTGCTCTCAGTGTAGATTATCAAGTGCTACTTATGTTCTGATCTCTCTCTGTGATCTGTCCATATTTACAACTGTTACAGACTTCTATTAACATTTAACATTACACAGAGAGTCATAAATCTAAAATTAAATGACCTACAGATGCTACTACCTATATATCGCAATCTCAAACTTTTATCCACACAAATGTCATAGAATAAAAAGGGTATAAGTTATAACACATAATGTACATATTTATGTCATTAACTTCATATTTTATGAACTCTGTTATTATGGGAGACCTAATCCTTTCACATATTAGTATAAAGGTTAGTCTCAAATATAGCCACGGCATTAGATTTGTACTGTAAAACTTCACAGTTATAAGGAAAAAGGGCAGAAAGACTGTAAACAGAGTCAGCCTGGAACCTATTATAGTAATACGTCGGCTTTATTTAAGGACGGTGATGTGTTTCAACTGTGTTTGCACAAAAAGTAATAATGTAATGCATAGGAACTCTGGGGAAATAAAGAAGGCACAACAGAAAAATGTGTGCTAATGGAGAAAGAAGCGCACACGTCCGATCCCAGCACATCTGCAGAGATGGAATAGGAAATAAATAGATAACCACCATGTCTAGGCTGCTTGGAACTGTGCATTTTTTTTTTATTTAGTAAATAGAATATTGTTTATGCTTATTCTGTTATGTCTTGCCCCGCAGATTTTGATTGGTCACATAATGAAGAAGATGAACAAGCAGACATTTCCCGAGCACTGCAGCCTGTGTAAAGAGATTTTACCTTTTACTGACTGCAAGCAAGCTGTGTGCAGTAATGGACACATGTGGCTCAGGTAGGACTGATTCCAGTATGCAAGTAGAATCTCGTTCCTTCAAAACCCTGTCATGTTTCATTCACACTCCATATTTGCTTTTATTAGTACAATCTGATACATTTTTATATTAAAGACAAAAACAGTGACAAGAAAATTCAGAGTGGCCAGTGATGCTCATTCCCATATTCATTCATTCATTATGTGTAACCTCTTATCCAGTTCATGGTCGCAGTGGGTCAAGAGCCTACCTGGAATCATTGGGCGCAAGGCAGGAATACACACTTGAGGGGGCGCCAGTCCTTCACAGGGCAACACAGACACATACACACATTCACTCACACACACCTACGGACACTTTTTTGAGTCGCCAATCCACCTACCAATGTGTGTTTTTTGGACTGTGGAAGGAAACCGGAGCACCCGGAGGAAACCCACGCAGACACAGGGAGAACACACCACACTCCTCACAGACAGTCACCCGGAGGAAACCCACGCAGACACAGGGAGAACACACCACACTCCTCACAGACAGTCACCCGGAGGAAACCCACGCAGACACAGGGCGAACACACCACACTCCTCACAGACAGTCACCCGGAGGAGACCCACGCATCATTCCCATATGTCAATTAAAATTTGTTTAGCAATGTGTGGATTTGATTTCCAGTTAAACATTCAGACTAAGTTATCTGATAGAAACTTTCCAGGCGATTACATGCACGTATCTGTTAATACCAGTGCCAATAAATGCCACCACTTTTAGCATTACAGGAACATGTACATTTAATTTTTAGATACATGCAGTAAAATGCATAAACAGCGTGCATTTTAGGACAGTAGCCTAAACATTTTACACTTGCAAAAATATAATAAATAAACTACTTAATTAGATTTGATCAGGAACTTAAATTATGTGCTGCATATCTGTTGAAACTAGTGTGTAATGAGTTTGTATACTTTTCAAATCTCTATGACTTAGTACATTGCTTGGCCTTTATTTGTGACATCAGCATTGAATTTTGTGGTTAAAAGTATTCCCACATTTACAGGTGTTGTACATACATCAAAACAATTCCGGTGCCTAGCCCTAATATTTCTCACAGTAATGCTTATCATTTTGTCTGTCTGAGATGTGTGTTTTAATCTCTACTTTATTGGACTATCCATCATTGAATAAAGGACAAATAATAATGTGGCACAGGTTACAGCAGCCATTTAATGGAGTTTACTGCCCCTAGTGGTCAACTCCAGGAAGTGCTAACAGTAGTGCTGTTGGTCCAGCCTAGTGAAACGAAAGCCTTAATGTTTCCTTGAACATTTCCTCAACCTCCTGCTTGTTTCTGTCTCTCAGGTGTGTGCGGTCGTATCAGTCCTGTCAGAATGTGACGTATCGCCGCTGCCTGCTGCAGGACAGCGTAGCTTCACTGCCACAGCCTGAGGGTAAGCCCTAGTGTTCTGTCTGAGACATAGTCAGCCTTTTTTTCCCCTACCACATCCTGAAGTTGCAAACACTAACACTGGCTATGATACCACCACACAACATGCACACAGACTTTTAAAACTTAAAACACATTCCTATACTCCCTGTTATAGATTAAATCTTCAGGTTTTAAAAACATGTGCAAGAAGCAAAGCACAACATTGCAGCCATTAAAGGAACACTAGGTAAGATTTGTTATTTTTGCTCCTGGGCTCCCTCTACTTTTTTAGTTGCTGAGTGCAATTCTTGTCCGGTCCTGAAATCAATGGGGAGTGGGAGGGGAGGGGTGGTGGTTTCCTACCCTCCTCCAAAAGTTACATAGTGCCGTTTCTGCAGTGCTGAGCCAGAGTAGCAATGACAGACGTACTTTATCCCCTTTACATACCAGTGGATCATCACAGTGATCTTAAAGCGGTAATTTAAGGGTGAAAATATTACCTAGTGTTCCTTTAATACCTCCTCTTATTCAGGTTCACATCAAGACTGCGGTTGGAATTTCACACCAGCTCATTTGACCTATCTGACCTGCCTCTAATACTTCACACTAACACATTAACACTACCTCTATTACCCCCCCACACACTAAGAGATTACTCCTCCAAGCACACTCACTCTGCCTTTTAAAATCTTACACAAGGCAGCTACACTGCTTCTAAACTTCACGCCTGCACACTTGCCCCTGTATAATATTACACGATAGAAAGAGCACATGAACATACACACAAACACAAGCGCGCACACACACACACTGACATCAGCTCTCATTAAACATGTATCAACTAATGAAACCCCAACTCTCGGCCTGCATTGTGACAAGACGGGGGCTGACAAGGTGAAGCCTGGCAGTGAAACACAATCACGGAAAACACCAATTTGATTGTTGGGTTCTATTTGCTGTGGTTGCTTCTTGCGTCACGTTGGATACCTCTCTTAGGTTTCCTCCCCTCTGTTCTCTTTTATAGATCCAGACTGGGTAAAGAAGATCTTAGAGGGGCCGTGTATATTCTGTGACTCCCCACTTCTCTGACACCGTGGAGATCACCACCAACCTCCCTGCTCAAGGCTGCTGACACACACACACACACACACAGATGCCATAAACTATAGAGGACCTTAGTTGTTTTTTTTTTTTTTTACTTTTATACCAGATATGCCAGAATAATGAGGCTAAATTACCCCTAAACATATATGCTTAAATATATATATATATTTTTTTAAAGAGCCTTTGCTCTAAAGCTCTGGTAATTCTAGTACTTTGTTTTTTTATTGTAGCATAGAGGTCATGCCAAAAATATATATATATATCTTCCCTCCGTCCATGGACACCCAGTCCTTTCTGTTCCTATCTGAAACTCATTGTCTCTTGTCCCAGGGATTGATCTTGTGCTGCTATGACACACTACGTTTTTTTTTTTTTTTTTGTTTGTTTTTTGCCATAGATATACATACTTCCTTGGAGCCTCATTGTGTTGTTTCCGATTCTTAATTGGCTTTGGAAACATTTCTGGGAGCCGCAGCCTTCCCTCCTCAGATGGGAACTTTATATAGGCGGGATGAGGAGGGAGGAAAAGATGAGAGAGAAAAAGCATGCACAAGAGAGATGCAGTGAGAGACGGAGGTAAAAGTGTGTTTTAAGACTGATTCGGTCCTTCCCAAGGGGCAGGCCTCTAATGAGATACCAGAGTAATGAGGTGCGGATTCCAGCCACAGATGTGATTCTCATGTTAATTAAGAGGGGGGCGGTTAGAGTGCATATTGTTAAATATAGTTAACCCTCTTTTCGAGAAACCATGGGGAATATACGCTGGCCGTGGAGTTCGACCCTACAACCCCGGCCCTATTCCCTGTACTCCGAACACAGGGGTCAGTGGCACCAGATGAAAGATGGATCCAAGGCCTGTTAGAGCATGGCGTCAAGCTCCATCATGTTCGCTCTCATCCTCTGCTTATCCCACAATGTTCCCTGCTCTGTCTCTTTGGTCACCGGAGCTCACGACTTGCCCCCAGGGCTAGAAATGAGTGGCGGCTTAGGTCTCTGATGATTAGACGAGATTAAGATGGCTGTGCGATTGCAAATAATTAATCTCCCCTTTTCCCTCGTTCAATCGCCATTAGTTACTTTCCCAAAAAATATACTGAAAGCACTTAGCTTCGTGTTCGTTTCTTATTTTTCTATTTTGTATTTTTTTTTAAGTTAATACATCGTCACTGTCCAATTAAAAACGTGTATCTACATTTTTGTGGATTTGTACTTTACTGCATTTGAACACAACAGTGTGTAAATTAATAATGAATGGACCAATAGAAATGCTCCTAAATCATTTCAATTTCCATTGAAAATTAAGTTGTTTTTTTCCTTCTTCTGTAATGCTACTATTTTGGGAGATACATGTTTTTCATTGGACAGCTACAAAAAAAAAAGATATATATTTATATATATAAAACATAACTAACACACCCAAAGCAATAAAATCTGGGATCAATCTGGGAATAACATAAGTTTTATTCTTCTACAAATGAAGAAATACATAATTAAAATATACTTAATTTGGCTTCTTCTGGATTACTATAGGGCGTCACGGTGGTGCAGCATGTAGGTGTCGCAGTCACACAGCTCCAGGGGCCTGGAGCTTGTGGGTTCGATTCCCGCTCCGGGTGACTGTCTGTGAGGAGTGTGGTGTGTTCTCCCTGTGTCTGTGTGGGTTTCCTCCTGGTGACTGTCTGTGAGGAGTGTGGTGTGTTCTCCCTGTGTCTGCGTGGGTTTTCTCCGGGTGCTCTGGTTTCCTCCCACAGTCCTAAAACACATGTTGGTAGGTGGATTGGTGACTCAAAAAGTGTCCGTAGGTGTGAGTGTGTGAATGAATGTGTGTGTGTGTGTGTGTTGCCCTGTGAAGGACTGGCGCCCCCTCCAGGGTGTATTCCCGCCTTGCGCCCAATGATTCCAGGTAGGCTCTGGACCCACCGTGACCCTGAACTGGATAAGGGTTACAGAGAATGAATGGATTACTATAAATGTGTAATCAAATATGAAATTGAAATATCTGTAAAATCTAGTCAAACACTGACAGTGTTTGTATCATCCTCAAACTGTAAATGGATTTAAAAAGTATCTGTTTTAATGTGTTTGTTGTAAACATGTTCCTACACACAGGACACCCCAGTTCTCATGCAGAGACTAAATGTCACACAGTCTAATGCGCTGAACATGAGACATTTCCTGCCTGCAATCGGTGCTGTTTGTCAAATGGAACTTGCCCTTTAGGTGTGATTGTGTGCTGTGCTGATAGGTGGAGACTGACTCTGGTGAAGAGGTTAGCTGTGTTTTGGGGGAACCTCCTACTTCTTTAATATAACGATCTGTCAAAAAGCATTTCTACAATAATTACAGCCCCCCTCCTTCCTCTTTGTGTGCACTCTCTCAGCACTTCAAAAGGAGGTTTCTTTTTCCTCCCCATACAATATTCATAACCTTTGTGTCCGTGGCTGAACTGCATTAAACAGTCGTCCGGATTATCTCCCTTCCTTTTATTTAAGGTAATATCGCATTGCATCTTAACATATTTTAATATATATATATCCCCCCTCTCGTAAAAAGATCCCATACGCCCGATTTGTTGAGCCAAAACATTATGCTAAGTATGAGTCTTTTCATCTTCCCCAGTATTTTGTTAGCGCTTCTTTCTGGGTGAACTTCGCAGCACAAAGCTCAGTGTTATTCATTGACTGCTACTGTTTACAGATTTATATATTGGAGCTGCTGTGAAATTCAGGTACTGGTGCCATTCCTTCAACTTCTGCTGCTTTTACACTGTACTTTGTCCTGTCACTTAACTCCACAGGCGGGAATCTTTCATCAGTGAAATCATGTTTTAGTTTATATCCATATGATAATGAATTTTTCTGTTATTAAAAACTGTTCATATAGTGATTTATCATGTGAATAAAGGTTCAGCGTTTTTATAAAGTGAATCCTTATCATTTCATTATACAAAATTGTCAGGTCTGTGGTTTGTAATTAAACTTCAACACGTATAACTGTGTAATTTATTTACAGACACTTTATGGACAAATGTATTGGGACACCAACACAAACGGGATTTTATGACGTTCAATTCTAAAGCCATAGTCATTAATAAGGAGTTCTATCTATCTATCGCTACACTTATATAGCGCCTTTCTAGACACCCAAGGACGCTTTACAATCCACACTGCTCAGAACGCTCAATCCACACACACACTGTCGAGAAGCGGCAGCCAAACGCACATAGCGTACCCTCCACCAGGAACGACCGTCCACCTGGAGGACTGCATCGGGCACTAGGATTTCACCCAGGACACACATTCACTCACACATACAGACATTCATTCACATACACACGAAGACACATCACCTACCCTCCATGTTTTTGGACTGTGGGAGGAAACCGGAGAGCCCACAGTCCTCACAGACAGTCACGAAGAGGAAACCCACACAGACACAGGGAGAACACATCACACTCCTCACAGACAGTCACCCGGAGGAAACCCATGCAGACACAGAGAGAACACACCACACTCCTCACAGACAGTCACCCGGAGGAAACCCACGCAGACACAGGGAGAACACACCACACTCCTCACAGACAGTCACCCGGAGGAAACCCACGCAGACACAGGGAGAACACACCACACTCCTCAGACAGTCACCCGGAGGAAACCCACACAGACACAGAGAGAACACACCACACTCCTCACAGACAGTCACCCGGAGGAAACCCATGCAGACACAGAGAGAACACACCACACTCCTCACAGACAGTCACCCGGAGGAAACCCACGCAGACACAGAGAGAACACACCACACTCCTCACAGACAGTCACCCAGAGGAAACCCACGCAGACACAGTGAGAACACACCACACTCCTCACAGACAGTCACCCGGAGGAAACCCACACAGACACAGGGAGAACACACCACACTCCTCACAGACAGTCACCTGGAGGAAACCCACACAGACACAGGGAGAACATGGAAACTCCACCCAGATGGGACTTGAACCCAAGATCCCAGCGCTGAGAGGTGAACGTGCATCTCCACCACACTTTACAGTTGGTACATTGTGGTCAGGCAAGTAACATTCTCCTGGCATTCGCCAAACCCGGATTTAGGCTGCCAGGTAGAAAAGCATGATTTGTCAGCCCATAAAACACATTCCCAATTTTCCAGTGGTAGGGTGCTTTACACTTTAAAAAACAGGGTAACCAAAACGGCATCTTTGTAGTAGGGCTAAAATAAAATGAATAATTCTGAAATTGAAACTATAGCCTGTTTTAATTCTAGTCTGCATTATCAAGAACAAGGTGCAAACAAGTTTTAAATGGGGGCATCTATATGGGGATGGGGACAAGGCAGAAGTGTGTAAATGACAACCATTGTCAGTCTGGCACTCTACATTCATCACTCAAAACTAATGCCAGGTCTTGGACCTCAGAACCTAAGAAAATGGTCCTTAAAGACAATTTGCAAATAAGATTTAAGATATCAAATTATTTATCAATCTCTAATGTTGGAAAAAAAAAGTTGCTAAATGAGACGTCCAAATTTTGGATTTTGTGAATTGATGCACCATGAAAATGTCCTAAATCAAGGAAAAGTTTTTTCGAGAATTAAAGCCCTTTGCCAAGAACTAATAATAGTTGACCTTATTTTGAAAAAGTTTAGTTCTGCACATGATATAAATTACAAAGTTACAGGGAACGATGGTATGCTAATTTTATATAAGATTGCAAGTAGATATGCAGAACATAACTCATTTCGGCAAAAAAAAACTGGATTAGTTAATGAAGAAACTGCCATTATTCTGGTGGAAAAGAAGAAAGATGGGGATGACATCAATAAAACAGTGTATGGGAGCGGTTTTGTGGGGGAAGACTTTCTGATGTGGCATGACTCCACTGCGTACGCACCCCGCATGAATACATTTCCTCTGTAGTCTAAAAGTATTCAGTGGAGAAGCGTACCCTCAAACTTGTCATCAGTAATTAAGTCTGTCTGTGGGCTGTCTATAGGCCCTCATTTTTTTAACCATGGATTCTCAAATCAGGCTGTTAACATGGTCCTTTAACAGCTACACAGCCCTTCTGGGGATGCTGCCAGTGACCCATGACTGGCCAGTTATGTGTGAGTGTGTATGGGGGCGGGGGAGACATGTCAGTAGGCCGCCACTCTGCTTGTCTGCCAGTGTTGAGCCACTCAAGTGGAACTAATGTGGACCCTAACAAAGGGCATGGACGGTCCTCTTCTACTGCTATATTAATTAAACTTCTACTCAACACTAGACCCAAAGGCAGCAATAAGTGTCAAGGGAGTGAGAGAGTGAGTGTATATGCAGTATAAATTAAGTACATATGTAAAATCTGATGGCTAACTCCTCAAAAGATTTGTTAATTCTGACCTTCGACTTGCTTTAAACAAAGAGAAATGAGCTGAAATATGAGTGCTCAGAGTCCAGAATACAAGTTTGGATACTAATTTGTCGGGCCTGCATTCATTTGTTAGGTCCAATAGGCATAAGAAGTAAAAGTAACAAATGCTTTAACTTTGTCAAAACAAATGAACATCAAACTTATCCAACTGTTTACTCGAAGGCCATGGAAATCAGTTAATTCCGTCCACCGACCTGGACTTAATATACAGCCCAAACTTCACGTCTTAGTCATCTATTAAAACTAATATCCCGCAGATCAAATATAGACAAGAGAATGCAAATCAAGCGTAGTGTGCCGTATAATGCCAGAGTTAGCTTTCACTACGAAAAAAAAAAAAAATTCTAAAAACTCTCAAAACTTGCGCATTACAGAGACGTGTTTCAGTGAAAGTCATTAATAACGTTAAGATGCATGCTGTAAAGTGGAATAAGGTATTCATTCATATCTGCCAGATGCCATAGATTTAAATCTAGTTTTAGAACTTTCAAAACCAGGTTGGCACTTTCCAGTGTCAAGCCAGTGGCTTTTCTGTTGTTAACTTAGCCTAGTCAAGTCAAATTTATTTGTACAGGAGGTCCCGGGGTTACGTCAGTCCCGAGTGGTTACGACACATCATCCATTTACTGTATAAAGCCTTGTTTCGACTTAAGTGGTTTTGCGTCGCAAACGTCGTAACGTGAACTTCGTGTTTGGGGCGGCGCGGCGGAAGAATACACGGTTACGCGGCTCGGGACCGAGGAGGATAGGTGTGAGGTAGGATAAGTGCTTACAGTATGTTATTTACGTACAGTATGTACGTATGTTCCGACTTACACCGAAAATCGGTTTACGGCGCAACGTAGGAACGGATGAGCGTCGTAAGTCGAGGACCCCCTGTATAGCGTATTTTACAACCTGTCAGCGTCACAAAGCAGCTATACAAGCATTTTCTAACCAAATTTACAACAAAATGAATAACCACACTTGAGCAAGCCAAAGGCAACACTGACCAGGAAAAATCCCTCAAAGCTGAAGGAAGGAACCGTGGGAGTAACTTAGACTGAGGAACGAGAGGAACCATCTTCCTCTAGTCACACATATTAGTGAAAAACAACTACAGAGAAAAAGAACTCTGTCACAGAACAGCGCCCCTTGTGGAGTATTTTGACATAAGAGTGTGAATGACCGAGTGAGTTAGTGAGCGAGTTCCAAGTCATTTGATGAGATGCTTCACATCTAAAAGGCAGAGTCAGGAACGGGTTACCTTTGCAGTTCTGTTTACCACTTGCTTAATAATTCATTCATTCATTCATTGTCTGTAACCGCTTATCTAGTTCAGGGCTGCGGTGGGTCCGGAGCCTACCCGGAATCATTGGGCGCAAGGCTTGCTTAATAAGAAAAGAGCTAAAAGTAGATTTTGAAATTATAGCTGCACTGAAAAACGTCAGTGAGTGATCAGCGATTCTAATCAAAACTTAGTATAGAATCCTGCACCTTTTCATTTTTCATCACGTTTTAGTTGAAATATTCCATTTAGAATATCTTTGAGGACCTGCCACGACATGGATGTAAACTGACATTTCATCACTCTCGTTTGGAAAGACATGATGGATGGCAGCTCTCCCTGAAGATAAGTGTGGAAAGGCCGCAGGAAGGTTCCTGAATTTCAAACCAGTCTGAGGAGCACTCTCCCTCTGAAGATTCAGCCTCTCTTTGTAGATTCTTTCATGTTTGGATTTCACCAGAAGGACTAAGGGAAACCATTCATTTGAGGGCCTGCTTTAATATTGGCGTTTCAAAGATCTAAAAAACGTCACTGTTACTCTGCAGAGTACGAGCCTCACAAAGGGAGCTAAGTTTGGTTTGAAAACATGCAGTAGGATTACAAAGGCCAGATCTTATGACTTAACCTGACATGACAATGGAAGTGGACAGCCACTCATCCATTTTCACAGCTGCTTAGTGGAAGCACCGGGCCTTGGACGCAGGCTCAGAGGAGCTAAGCCAGATGGGTAACGTCTCTGGATATGAACTCGACACATACTACAACAGATAGTGTTACAACTCATAATGGCTCTAAATGCACGCTCGTTCTCTCTCACGTATGCAAAGTCTTGATTCTTGACTCTGTTTTGGACTTAGATCAAAAAGTAACAATAACAAAAAGAACACAGAAAACTGTCAGGGTCTTAATGGTGCAGTCTGTGATTTATTTCATTTTCTAATTAAATTAACGGTTAAATATAAACAGATCACGATAAAAATGCCCAATGATTCCAGGTAGGCTCTGGACCCACCGCGACCCTGAATTGGATAAGGGTTACAGATAATGAATGAATGGATGAATGTTTCAGGCCAAAACATTTTCTCAAATTGATCCTAAAACAAGGTCGTATGCATCATGCAGAGTGTACATAAGCTTTTCTTATAGTAACATTTTTAAAGCTGTTAAAATCTTTGTATGTCTGGTGTCTATGAGAACAATTCCAACTCAAGGTTTTTCTTATTGCTCACATTAAATCGATCCGAATGATCAAAATGATTGTATTGTGCAGAAATTTGGATGAATCTGTGGAACTCAGACGATGAAAACACGTGACTTGACCTTGTACGTGTGTGTGTCAGAAAGTGCAGGAGGCAAATTTCAGAGTTGGAGAAGTCTGTTAAGTCAGAGACTCAGTAGGGCACTGCAATTTCATTGGTATCTGTTTTCTGTAGCAACAGTGCAAATTACTTTGTGCGTGTGCGTGCGCGTGTGTGTTTGCATTTTCGCATATGTGATTATTTCAGAGGAAGAGTATGAAGAATTTATAATGAGTATTTTTGTTTTTTAAAAAGAATACCGGTAATAACTACTGTGCAAAGCTATTAGAATGAATATTTATGAAGCTTGTTATGAAATATTCATAAAGTTGGTTCAAGAAAATACACACACACAAGAAGAGAAAATGGGGAGAAAAAGCTGCGAGTGAGAAGTCACAAGAAGGTGGGGTGTGGGAAGTAGGGGGCCACTGCCTTGAATTCATTGCAAAAAAAAAAAAAAAAACCAGGATCGAATATCTGACATCCATTAACAAAAGCACCCGCAGCTTCCTCCTACTGGCGTCTATTTTTCCTACTATCCCTCCCTCTCTGCCTGAGGTGATATGAGTTTCTTTCGTTCACCCGATCTCTCTCTCTCTCTCTCTCTCTCTCTCTCTCCTCCCTCCCTCCTCTCTCTCACTTCCCCTTCATTCCATCTATCCAAATTAAGAAATTAATGAGGGATAGTTTCTTTACCCACTGCCCCCGCAATGTTTACCACTGATGAAATTATAATGCGGCCTCTGCTGTATTATTTATAAGCCAATTAGAGGAAGTGTTACTTGATTTGATGGGGAGCAGACACACAAAGTGCATTTAACTAATAGAGAGCAAGAGAGTAGCGCGAGAAAGAGATACAGAGAGAGAGAGAGAGAGAGAGAGGACAGCCGAGGCTGACGACTACTCGCGATGCTCTAGGATTACGTGGCTAATTGCCCTGCTTTATCTGTCTGTCACGGATAGCCATGCATATTTCAGTGCTCCCAAAGACTTTGATTGTTTGCACTCGTGTTGGGGCTGTAACAAGTAGAGCAGTGGCCAAAGTGGAGTGTAGTTAAAGACTGGCAGAGAGCGAGGTGGGAGAGGGAGGAGGGCAAAGTGAGAGAGCATGAAAACAAGAGGGGGCCCACTGACACATGATTAGCATGGAGGGGGACCACTGTAGGGGACTGATGAGTGCAAAACAATCATAGTTTGCTCTTGTAGTTACACCACATGCAGATGTGCTGAAAACAAACAAACAAACAAACAAGGAAAAAAAAGAGAGAAGAGCATCCTTTGGAAGTGGATTTCAAGAATTTTAGAAAAATATTCAATTAAAAATTAGGCCTGGATTCAGCCTGAGTTCCTTAACTCAAAGGAACTCAGGCAGGAATTAAAACTGTTCTATCATCAGTATAAACATTCCACAAACTAAAATCTGCTGTAACACGGATGTGTAAATTAAGCCAAAAGT
>NC_089814.1:5675815-5678315 GCF_029633855.1 Hoplias malabaricus
GATGCTGCAGCTATAGGTTGCTTTAGCTGGGCATTACATGGTAAGGTGGAAAAAGCGAGGTTTGACATTAGAAGCCCTGACAGGACAAAGCTACTGAAGGTCATTAAAAGACAATGGACATGATCTTTCTCATAAACCCTTTCAAATGAATGTGGATATTTACATTCCTCATAAACCAGGCCTTACAGCAGAAGACAAAAATGGAGCACAACCTGCTGGTACAAGCTGTAGACGGATGGTTCTTGCTTTGTACTGAGTTTTTACCGTCTTCTTGATGAAATCTGTGATAACAGAGGGCGAGTGTGCGCAGGGAGCAGACAAGAAGAAATAGCACCGAGGAAGATAAATGAGAGCTGACAAGACGACACGCAGACAGACAGGCAGCACATCTGAGCCTTCTCTCTACACTCCACAGGCTTGTTCAGACCTCTGCACACTCATTTCATTTCTTTCGCTCTCCACACACAAGTTATGTTAGGACACGGGCCTATAGGTGTCCCACGTGTGTTTTTATGCAATCTTTTGAATGCATCTCCTCTTCTGGAAATTGTTGCCTCTTAGATATCGTTCACAGCTATCTTTCACATATTTTGGGTTTCAGTCTTCCAACATAAAGCGGTGAGGTTCTGCCAAATCGTAATAAGAGCATGTGACTTTGCCTAAACTTTGACAAAATTACTAAAAGCAATACTTTCATACACCGTAAGCACTTAAATAATGAACACATTGAGTTAGCATTAGCATTTTCCCACATTACACCACCAACTATTAGAATTTTCCTCTGGGATCAATAAACCCAGTAAACATTTAGCCGTTGATTCAACGTTAAAATAACGTAATGACTGCCGTCTAATCAACATTCTCTTAAGGTTGAAAATGAAAGTTGAAAAGACGTCCAAACACAGACATTGAAAAGACGACTATTAGACGTATTTTGGACGTCCATTGACGTTATTAATTGGTCCTGAAATAAATTACTTGTATAAAACACATTTTGGACGTCCACTGACGTTATCGATTGGTCACCACTTAACTAACTTATTAAGATGGATTTTGGACGTCCATTGACGTTTAAAATATGTCCTTGAGGAAAGAATACTTTTAGACCTATTTTGAACGTCAAGAGACGTTCCTTGTTTACTGGGAAGTATCTATCTATCTATCTATAACAGGGGTGCCCAACTCCAGTCCTGGAGGGCTGGTATCCAGCAAAGTTTGGTGATTGCTCTGCTAAAACACACCCCTTAAACCTGGCAATTAACAGATTAATAGATGAGTTGACTGAGGTGTGTGTGAGCAGAGGTATAACCCAAATTTCCAGGGCTGGAGTTGGGCACCCCTGATCTATAAATTAGTAACATAAGACACAACAAACTCTTGAAATGCATTTGCTCAGTGTTGTGCAATAATGGCTGGGAAGTTCTGCACTTTTCGTTTGAGAAAAAAAACCACGTCGGGAAACGAATGGTGCTCTTGCAAATGGGAAAACATTTCCTGGGAGGAAAGTACACTGTGAGAGAAGAAAAACCCACCTTGTTTGAGGACACACTCACTGCTCTTGGGTGCTCCCCGCAGTCTGCTTTGCTTGGGTTGCCTTCACTGATTGTTAAATAATTCCAGATCGGCGACATTTTGAGTTGTCTGCTCATTAGCGCAGCACCGTGAACTAGGCACAAGGTATCGGATGTTGGTATCGGAGTCTCGTTTGCGATTACGAGTAAATGTATCAGTATTCATGCATCTCTAATTTGAATGATTCAGGCCAGGGACAGAAAAAGATGAAGCTAAACTCCTGCCTCAGACTTAAAAAACAGAAATGTAGCCCATTGAGAAAAGATAATACACTTTTTAGTTTTATAATTACAGCCTATAGTCCCCCTTTCACCCTGTTCTACAATGATCAGGACCCCCACACCCCAGCACTGCAGTAACAGTGACGTAGTGGTGGTGTGTTAGTGTGTGTTGTGCTGGTGTAGAGTGGATCAGACACAGCAATGCTGCTGGAGTTTTAACCCCTCAGTGTCTGGACTGAGAACAGTCCACCGACCAAAAACATCCAGCCGACAGCATCCTGTGTCACTGATGAAGGACTAGAGGACGAGCGACACACACTAATGCACGCTCAGTGGAACTCAGAGAATGAACAGTGAGGTGAGTGTAGAAACAACATGGCGGCCATAATGTTATGATTGATCCGTGTATGTGATTATGATGAATGTATATAAGCCTGCAATATGCCGTATGTCCGCTTTGCATATTACAGCTAAGCTCAGGTCCGAACCGTAATCTCAGTAACCAAAATTAATTAAATATGTAGCCTTTACATAAAGGACTCAAAGTCATAACCATATCACGGACCTCGAAATGGTAGGTTTCTCTGTTTTCAGGGTATTTGGTCCTAAAAGTGTACAAAAACAAGTACAACACAGACACACACTTGTACAGTACACAGTACAGTGCGCTCACACACAGAGGAAAGTGCTGGAGACTGCATTTCATG